>NC_139982.1:27907129-28114233 GCF_963993115.1 Abramis brama
CATTTCTATATTGATTTTATAATAAACTTTAATATAAAATACATATTTTTTTATTTTTTACTATTAAAATAAATTTGGCAATTTTCTTTTCTCAGTTTTTTTGCAGACCCCAGTTTGAAGACCCCTGCTCACCTTCTGTCTGACCTCAGAGTGGGAGGAGCCATATTTCTCCTGCAGGTAGCGGTAGTGGAAGTTTGGGAACGGAGAGGGAGTCGGGAAGGAGCCGGATTTATATAATTTCCACAGATTCACTATAACCACAGCAAACAGAACCAGGAACCCAAACACATACAAAAACACTTCCCAGCCAGGCGGGTTCAGCACCACTGACACACACACACACACACACACACACACAAAACACAATCAGAAACTCACTTACAGGGACTCGTATGAAATCACTATGAAATCTAGAGGCGTATGAATGACGACTGCTCACCGCTTAGATGATATTCAGAAATATCCTGACCCTGCACAGACATAGTGCTACCTGAAACACACAAGACATTCAGAAATACGGCATTCACAAATTTACCATGGTAACCATAGTAACAGTTATTGTTATTACAAACCATAATAACCCTTACAAATAATATACTGTGGTTGTACTATGGTAAAGTGATGGGTTCCGATGGTAAGACAATGGTCCTATAGTATTTTTGATTTATAACCATATTCATAGTACATAATACACCATTGAAAGAATACCATTGTACATACCCAAACATATCGTAGTGGGAACATGGTATCATGGGGGAAAAAGGCCAGAAAACATGGTATTGACATGGCCCTTGTCTAAATAACATTATTATGGTACATATCCAAAAATACCATACCAGTACTAACAAACCACATATCCAATAAAAATCCAACAAAAACAAAGACAAAGACAAAGCTTTATCATAGCTATCCAAGAAATCATGGTATTACTGTGGTAAATGCCCCCAAAAACATGGTATTATCATGATGCATGTAAGCAATAATGTCCAGAAAAACAATGTATACACACGGCCCATGTATAATAACATTAAAATGCCACATAATTACTATGGTACATATATGTTTACTATGGTTATAACATTTTCACATATCCAAAAAAAACATGGTAGTAACATGTGTCAAACACATGGCTTCATCGTACCTATCCAATAAACTGTGGTAAATGCCTCCAAAAACATGGTATTACCATGACGCATGTAAACAAATGTCCAGAAAAATGTGGTATTAACACGGCCCACATCTAAATAACATTAAAATACCACAAAATTACTATGGTACATATCCAAAAATACAATGGTATTAACATATCCACATAGTCATCATACTTATCCAAGAAATCATGGTATTATTGTGGTAAATGGCCAAAAAACATTGTATTACCATGATACATGTACAAATTGTATCATTATTTATAAATGTATATATAACTCCTATTAGTACTACAGTAATACTGTGGTACTTTTTGCAAGTGACATAATAAGCTTTCAGAATCTTTCTCACTTTAATTTAATCACAAGTTACCAGTTTTATTACAGTAACTGCAGTTACTATGGTATTTCTGGCAGAAGCAATGAAGGTTCCTGTGGTAAATTGTTACAAGGATACTGAAGCACCTTTGAAACCTGGGAAAGACACCTCAGACATGAAAAGAAAGTCAAGTTAGGTCTAAAAAGAGAGAAAGTGAGAGGCGTATATGCTGTGAGTCACGCCGAGACTTCTGGGTAAAGAGATGAAGGGAGCAGCGGGAGCTGAGGAAGACTCCTGCAGAAGAATATGACAACGGGCCAATTAAAGCATCTGAGAAGCGAGCGCTCGCACTCATCCGCAGGGTTATGAGCGCTGGGATTCAGGGCATTGTGGCTTTCACATGTCTAGTGTGAAACAGAATATCTAATGAATACGTGTTGAAGTCGCACTGTCAGGATTGTTAGCAACTCTATGTAAGCGCGCGTGTGTGTGTTTGTGTAACGGCCCACGCTCAGTCTGTAATGACTACAGGAGCACAGATGGACACACACACACACTCTTGGAACAGTGATACTGTCTGGACGTTGAAGCCAATATCCCAAAATAATTTCCCAAATGGCACATTCACTTGAGCTGTAAACCTTCATCCTGATAAACAATGAATCATGGAGCAGAAATCCCAAGCTTGCTTTCTTCAGTTCGCTTTGGTTTCTTTATTTTAGGTTGTGTAGGCAGTGTCTTGCCTTTTATGAAGATGCCATTAGTGAAATAAGATTGAATTGGTTGCACAGATGTTTAAGTCTTTATCTTAAAGACATTAAGGTCTAGGTTTAAAAGGATTAGTTCAGCCAAAAATGCTTTTATTTTTATATTGACCAATCACAGATGAATTAAGAACAGTTTGAGAAAAATGTAATTAAGTCAGAAATCTTGTCAGAAAGAGCTTTAAAGGGATAGTTCACTCAAAAATTAAAATTCTGTCATAATTTACTCAGCCTCAAGTCGTTCCAAACCTGAATGAAATAATTTCTTCTGCTGAACACAAAAGAAGATATTTTGAAGAATGTCAGGAACAAAACAGTTGACGGACCCCATTGACTTTCATAGTATTTTTCCATACAATGAAAGTCAATGGGGTCCATCAACTGTCTGGTTACACATATTCTGCAAAATATCTTCTTTAGATATTTAGATATTTTAGTTGAACAGAAGACAGAAATTCATTCAGGTTTGGAACGACTTGAGGGTGAGTAAATGATGACAGAATTTTTATTTTTGGGTGAACTATCCCTTTAATTTATTTTAAAAAACTCACCAATTTTTGTATATATATATATATATATATATATATATATATGTAAAAAGAGGACATTCTGTATAAATTCTGTCTATTATGGAAGAAAATCATAGACAATAATGACAGAATTTTAGTTGAATTATCCCTTTACAGATATATATCTTTCATAAACTCCTTAAACTCAAAGTAAATATTCTGGAAAAAGCATCTAAACAGATTCTAAAAAGTCTTGAAAGCAAATTGATTTTCTTTTGAAAGCCACTCCACCAAACAAGGCCTGAAATACCAGGAGGCCAAACCAACAACCGTCTGCGTGACAGCCAAACTAAATCACCAGAGCTAATCAAGATGCTTTAAACGATCCTGTGGCACGGATCATTCAGATATGATTGTTTTCCAGCGCTGCATTCAGAGCGGATGAAATAGAGGCTGTGGACGGATGGAGAGCTCGAGTCTCGAGTCTGCACTGTCAGCTACTCTCTGCAGGACTGAAGCAAGCAAACGCTAATAAATCAACCGAGCTTTTAATCTCCAGAATGACTCATAATAACACTTTCACTGAAACACAGACTCGGAGAAGCTGCCTGCAGAACGAACGACCCACAGCAGAACCACACACACACACACGTTGTGTTTTCATGTTTTGTGGGGACTTTCCATAGACATAATGGTTTTTATACTGTACAAACTGTATATTCTTTTCCCACACTAACCCCATCACAAAAAACTTTCTGCATTTTTACATATTCAAAAAACACAACGTAGTATGATTTATAAGCGAACCAAAAAATGTCCCTACAAGAACAAGGATTTCGGGTATTGCCAGCTTTTGGAGGGACATTTTGTCCCCATAATGTAGTGTTTACCACGACCACACACACACACGCACACACACAAGAAACGTTTTTTTTTTTTTTTTTTTGGAATTACAACTCGAACTCCTCAAGATATAAACAACCACAAAGCATTGGAAATGTACACAACATCCCCAACACAAAGCAGATGGACTAGAGACGTCCAACAGGGCACGAAACACCTCAGACACACAAAAATGACGCACAACAGACAAAATGCGAACACATAATAGACACAAAAGTGCACAGCACATATAAAAACACTCAAAAAAGACATGTAAACACCAAAAAACTAGCACATTCAGCACAAAACAAACATGGTGTTTTCATTTCGCAGCTGTTGTACTGGGGGTGCAGTGTGTTTTATTTGGCCCTTGGGGGTTAAATTAATGCCCTCATCAGAGGAGGGTCCATCAAGATCACCATGACAACCACCCGAGTCGCGGGCACGCGCACTGCATCAGCACGTAAACGGGCCCGAACTTCCAGTTCCACATCGAACCGACACCAACCGGCAGAAATAATATAGGCTACATGACAATAATTCAGCATAACTTAACTGCAGCACATGCGTCTGAAATACGTATGGCACAATAATAAATTAATGTATGAGATAATATGTATATATTTATTTATTCATTCATATTATTACAGGATAACTCGCGACATGTGCAGCATATATACGTGATATGTGAACGCTCATAAACACGAGATTATAAGCGTTTATGTGTGTTCTTACCGTCAGCAGTGTCTGTTTCTCCCTCTCCTGCTCACACACACTTTCATCCATCAATTAACGCGCAATACAGCATCAGAAGCACGTGCAGGATTCGATCACATCTGACGCGCGCGCGTTTAGATCAGATCTGAAGTGTGTCTGGGTTTTCCTCTGCGCATGATGAAGATCTGAATGCAGAAGTCCCACCCCTGCAATGCAACTTCAGCACCAACACACACACACACGCACGCGCGCACGGAGAGGGGTGAAGGGGCTAGTTGTCACACTGAAAATTTCTCAGGGACGATTTAGACAGATTAGTACGAGAAAAAAAAGCGAATGGACCGTTGTTACCCAAGAAAAAGATTAAGTTCATTGAACAAACGCAAAGCTTTTGTGAAAATACGCACCAATAGCAGCACTACAATGGAACCTGCCATTAAACAATTATATTTAAACAGCAAAGCAAACTAAAACAGCAAATGTGTCATACTACAAAAATATCAAAAACATTGTTTTGGCAATCAAATATTGGAATAGGTACAATACAACCTGATATTTATATACAATACATGTATCCTTAGAACAGCGATCCTCTAGCACTGTAACTTCATTTTATAAGATATTGGTATTTTATTTTGTTGGACAAAAATGTAGTTTAGATAGACCAATAGATTCTATAGACAGACAGATCCAGTATAGACAGGTCCTATAGACAGACAAACAGATTGATATAGGTAATCATAGTACTATTAGCACATTAATGTGCGATGGTATTTTAATGGTGCTTTATTATAGGCCTACTTCAAAAAAATACTATGGTCCAAAAATCATGGTAGTACCACAGTATCCGAATGTCAGACACTCCGTAGTGGCCAAAATGGTAAAATTATTTGCATTAAAAGGTTACGGTAATATAACTAGTACCAGTTTGCAACATCCAAGCACCACGATGGAGACGGACCGGTAAAAAAAAAAAAAAAAAAAAAACTGACACCAGAAGTCTTGCACATTCATGATAAAATACCTGTGCTTACATTAAAATTAAGGTGGTGGCGGTTCAGAAGTTGTCTCTGACTGGTCAGGATCAATGGGTCAAAATAAAATAAAAACTCCCATTTTATTTTGTTACTGTGTATCTTTAGTTCAATGGCTATTTAGGTTACTGTTCAAGTATAAATTATGAATAATACTAAATAAATCAGACTTCCAAGATACAGTGATAAAGTGTCCCCATGAAAACATTTATTTACAGGATGCCAACAACTACAGTAGAAGCAATTTCAGTGGAGTGATGCCAAGGAAACTTAGTGTTGCTGTGCGATTACAGAAAATAAAAGTCTAATGCCATTGTGATATTAGAGTACAAAAGATAAAATCCATCTCCGAGCCCTACGATCAGTGTTAATAGAGAGTTTTTATAAAAACTGCAGTTGAAGTCAAAATTAAAGACTGAACATAATTTGTTCAAAACTCAGTAGGAAAGTTAAATAAAGGGAAAAAGTTAAAAACTATAAAAAAGCAGAGCTAAAATATTTACAATTCTGCAACAAAGTTGCAATGATTTACATTCATTATCTCCATAAAAGCTTTTTTGTCTTCATTGATGCCCATCAGTTCAGTCGAGCTGCTTTCGATCCACCGTGTTCAGTGTGTGATGGTTGAGTTCAGAACTCCAGTCTTGACGCTGGATTTAGTAGCATTTGAGAGCTCCCGCTGTTGGCAAAAAATAAATATGTTTTTGCTATTATTCCGTCACATGACTGTTTGACAGACCACAACACTTCATGTTCATGCATCTTTAGGTCTTAAAGCGGCAAGGTTCAATTTCAGTTTTGTAGCGCATTTAATTCAACTGCTCATGTAATGGTATGACCCATTTCAGGGGTGGCCAAAACACAGGCTAAACCACAAAAATGCCACAAACTCCAGTTTTGATTTCATGGGGTCTTTACAAACAGCAGATTGGATTTCAGTTGTGCTTCTGTTATTCTCCGAGTGGTCACTTCACTGTTAGAAGCTGAAAGAACCCTCCTCCATTAGTCGGGTTAGGTGAGAAAAGTGTGTTAGTGTGATGGACAGGGAACGTTCTTAGACATACAGACCTGGACGTCGCAGTGGATTCAGAATCCTTCTATAACAGAAGGCAGAATAAGCACACGGGGGTCACTCGATTGCATCTGCTGCCTGTGTGTCTAGACCGCTAGAGGCAAGATAATGAACTTACCGCAAACTCCGAGTAGGAGGAGGCCACGGACGTGATGGAGTAGTTTCTGTGAGGGCTGGCGGTCATCGTGCGCAAAGCTCCGCTCAGATGAGAAATATTCTCCTTATTCTTCTCCAGACCACGAGGGGTTCGGCCACGAGCAGGCGTTCGCGCAGCAAACTAGTGGAGAAGCGGTTTACATTATTATTGATGATAATAAAAATGAATGTATAATGTAATAGTGTACCAGTGTTTAAAACAGCATAAGTCACCTTGCTGGAGGAAAGGGGCGGTCTCATAGAAGGGGAAAAGCATATGGAACGGAGTGTCGTGTTGGGGGTGCAGATGCTGGAGGTGGAGACCAGCTTAAAAACATAACATAAAATAGTGTGGTTAAAAAAAAAGAAAAATCAAACAAATCAATTAGCTCAACATATTTTTTATTAAAAAAAAAAAATTAGTTCCTCCTGATTCAAATCTAATGACCACCTTGTCAATGCAGTTTGTTTTGTAGTGGACTGAATAAATATTGTTTAAAAAAAAATATATAAAAATGAAATTCTGTATACATTCAGTTTTTTTTTTACATTTATAATGCATATATAATTTATCTATAAAATTATGCTTGTTACATTCATCTTTTTGATTTGCATATATTATAAACATGCACATTTTGCAAAAAAATACAGAAATACATTTAAATTTAAAACATGTTATAATATTATACTGCATATATATATAAATGTAAAATAAATTCTGTATTAAAACATTCATAATGGAAATATAATTTTTTTATTTAATAAAAAAATAGCATATATATATACATATATATATACACATACATACACACATACAATAATTATAAATGGTAAAATATAATAAATATAAAATTAAAAAATAAATAATAATAGTAATACTATAAATGTTCAATTAATTTTAGCAACATTTACATTATGCATTTAGTGTACATTTGCTATCATTACCAAATTATATTGTACTGTATTAATTATTTATTTCATTATATCTGGTAGTTAGGGCATTGGTACATTTGAATTACTTTTTTTTGGACAATTTAACATTTGATACATTTATTCGGTTGACCATAAGAACACATATTCAGTACCTTGCGTGTTTTGCTAGGTGTCGGCGTTCCGGCGAGTCTCCTCTTGGTCGGGGTCCTGATGATGGTGCCGTACAGCAGATCTTCCTCCGTCTGCTTCAATTTCTTCATTTGCTGCACAGTACAAACATCATGTCTGAACTAATCAAGAACTTTTGTGTATAATATTACATAAAATTAGCAATGTCAGAAAGAGTCATTTCAAGAGTTCATACCCGTTCCTGTTTTTCTCTCTCTTTCTCCATACGGTGTTGATTCCACTGGTCTTCCACATACTGCAGGAACGGCTGCCCATTCACACGGAACTCCTTACACTGCGCCGCTTCCCATTGGTCAATCTGAGCCTTCAGACTCTTCTCGAGCTAACCAAACAAACAAAACTGATTAGCATACAAACCATTCCCGTCAATCAAAACATTTTTTGCTTAAAGAACAGCTCAAACCTTCGGCAAACTCTTCTGCAGGTCGATTCTCTGTTTCTCCTCCTTCAGCAGGTTTCCTCCTCTGTTGTTGAAGCGAGACGGGTCTGTGGCTTTTTTCTGGAGAAACGAAGAGCAATCATAATCGGATTTAATATCAGAAATCTCTTATGTATGTTTATGAATCTTTTCAGGTGATTTCCCATGATTCCTCACCTCCAGCTCCTGATAAAGAGTCCAGTTGCTGCTCCAGGTGGAAACAGCGTCGTACATCTCGCGGTGTCCGTTATAATCCTCCTTCAATCGTTCCAACTCCAGCTCATGTTCACGCAACACCTCCTCGTCCAGATCGTCTAACAGCACAAAACAACAAAATCAATCAACCAAACTCGCTCAATCCACATTTGCATAAAGTCTGTACAATTCAGATTAAAATCGGCATGAAATTGGCGTTGCAATAGTCTTTTATTCTCTATTGTGAAGTATATCGGAGTAAACTGGTTTCTTAAAAAACAAAAACAATGTAGACTTGATTTTGTCCATTTTGAATTGATTGGATGGTTGTGGTTTGCTATTGGTCGATCTCATATGAGTGACAGGTTGCCCCGCCTTAATGCCAGTAAACATGTCACCAGAGAAGAGCTATTTTGATTAAAGGTTACAAGGCACATAAATTAAAAAAAGATAATGTGCATAAATAAATAATTTATAATATATACTACAACTACAATATTCCATAAAAATAAATAAGAATTGCCATTTTTGATTTCATGGTGACTAAGATTAGTTTGGTCTCAAATGATCCCAAGCTGCATACTATTTCTGAATTTTTGAAGTATGTATCCATGTTTTTTGAGCCGATATTATCCACAAAGCCGTTTGCTACATTGTTGTATGCATGAGTGTAATGTGGTCTCAACATGAAATTTGAATCATTCCCTTAAATATCATCTTACTATATTCTCAAGTATGTACTTTCCCACCACCAGCACTTTTTGTACTCTGAAGAATGCAAACTGGGATTCAGCCAAGTTCTTGAAATCTAGCTGTTGGCATACCGCTGTGGTAAGGAACGAAGGCTTGTCTCTGCTCCAGGCTGTAGTAGCATTTCTCCCAAAACTTGACCATCTCTGATCGTATTGTCTGAATAACACGCTCAATGTTTTTCTTCTTCAGCTCCTCCAATAGCTGAAGCTCTGCCTGCAGCTGTGACACAGCGAGAAAGACAGCGTGAGGAATGTTTTAGAATTCCAGAAACATCACGACCTACTTTAGTGACAGGTGCGCGAGTACTTACTGCGTTCAATCTGCTCTTTGTGGTAGTGTGGGTGTTCTGCATGAGACTCTCTCTTTCTTCCACAGGAACCTGCAACATCTCCCACAATTCCTCAATACGACCACGGATGGACACACACAGAGCTTCACTTTCAGCTTTACGGCTCTCCAGCTGAAATACAACACACATATCATTAACCAGTGACACTTCACCTACTGAAAACCAAACATTAGCATCAAAAATGATTGTTTAAAAATATATAAAATAAATAAGGTTACACTATTTTAAAGGGGTGTAATGTTAATTTAAAACATGTACTTATTATAGGGTTAGGGGTTAGTTACATGTGATTATGCATAATTTATTGTTATTACTATAGTAAATACATGTAACGTGTAACAGACACTAAAATAAATTGTTACTAATAAATATGCATATGCATTTATTTTAGTATTTTTTTAATAGATATTGTATAATAACTAATGTTAACAATATCGTAAAAATATACAACCATTTTTTAACAAGTCTCATGCTCACCTAGGCTTCATTTGTTTGATCAAAAAGACATTAAAAACAGAAACAATATGAAACATTAGGTTTTTCATTCCTGTGATTTAAAGCTGAATTTTCAGCATCATTACTGCAGTCTACAGTGTCACATGATCCTTCACAAATCTTTCTAATATGATGATTTGCTGCTCAAGAAACATTTCTGATTATTATCAATGTTAAAAATAGTTGTGCTGCTTAATATCTTTGTGGAAACAAGATTTTAGTGAATAGAACATTCAAAAGAACAGCATTTAACTCAAATAGAATTGTCTTTAGTTACTTTTGATCAAATGAGTGCATCCTTGCTGAATAAATATGTAAATAAATAAAAGGAATGGCTGAAAGAATAGTGTGAAGAGTGTCAGTACCTGTCGCAGTAACACTTTAAGTGAGCTGATGTTCTCCACAGAAAGACAGAAAGCGTCTTCATCCTCACACACAGCGTCTTTCTCAAAGGTTGTGTCAGGATGTTGCTCCAAATCCTCCATCAACACCGTGATCTGATGCTTCATTTCCACAAACTCGCCATGACGACGCTCCTGTAAACACAAGCACACTTCCTGTAACCATTCTGGATGGCAAACTACCGCACTATTCATTTAAGAACACATGATGCATTAGTGGACAAAAGTTTGGAATTCTAAAGATTTTTTAATTTTTTAATTATTCCTGTGATGCAAATCTGCATTTTTAGCATCATTACTCCAGTTTTCAGTGTCACACAATCCTGTTCATCCTATAAAGCGATCGAGTCTCTTCAGAAAATATTAACTGAACCGCTCAATTCATATGGATTAGTTTTACGATCTCTTTATGAACTTTTTGAAGCTTCAAAGTGGTAGTTGTGTAGCTGTCAATGGAGGGACGGAAATCTCTTAGATTTCATCAAAAAGCTCTTCATTTGTGTTCTGAAGATGAACGAAAGTCTTACAGGTTTGGAACGAGATGAGGGTGAGTAATTAATGTCATTTTTGGGTGAACTATCCCTTTAATATAGCGCATTACATACTAAAAAAACCTGTGCTACTCAGCTTTGTGAGTGTGTTTTACCTTCTCCTGGTTGCGTGTGTTGATGTATTGCCTGTAGTTGTCCAGCTGCTGTTGTGACGGCACTCTTTCGGGATGGATGGGGAAGAGGTCGTCGCACAGGACATCGCACAGATCTTGATCCTGCTGAATCAGAGACTTCAGCTCGCTCTGACGCCCACCCTTCTCCTTCAGCATCATCTTGACCTGCGTACGGAGATCCTTCTCCAACTGCAGCATCGTAAGGCCGTCTTCCTCCTGCAAGACACAGAAAATATACAATCTGATTGGCCGGCTGAACAGAACGTCTGGGGGTTAGAGGGCACGGGTTTTTCCCCCTGAGACTTTACGGAGATAATCAAAATACTCGCCTGATACTCCAGCTGCTGGAGTTCATCACACAGGCAAGCCACCTCTTTTCTGCATGCTTCAATACTGCTCATCAAGCGTTTCTTCAGCCCCTCCTCCTCTGCGATCATCATGTCCAGCAGGTTCTGGAATCACAATGAAGATTTCACATTGAATCGATGTCGCCACTCTCTCCGGTTAATGAGAAGCGCACATGACCTGAACTGACCTTGATGTGCATGTGAACGGCGTCCGTGCGCTGACACCGCTGGTCCTCTGGGATCCCGATCTCCTCCCAGATGTCCTTCAGCTCACCAAGAGCATTGTTCAGATATGAGACAGACTTTGCAGCGTGGACCTCACTGAAATTACACACGTTCAGATCTACTGAATACATGTCCTGTTATCTTACATGCTATTTAAAGGGTCAGATGGCATGGTCACATAATAAATGATCACTAAAAACTTGCTTCATTATTGATTGTTGCCTGTATTTTTAAATAATCAAATTATTTATTTACTAATAATTACTAAAAATTCTTAATTATAACTGCTACTAATGGAAAAGAGCTTCACAATGTTTATAAATGAGCAGAATAATCATTTGTATCAATAATTAATCATTACAAATGTGCAGCACTATTAAGTGCAGTCTGTGTTATGTAATAATATAATAATTATATTTTTCCAATAAAAGCAGAATTATTGTTTATCATTGTTATAACTAGAAAAAGGCTTCAAAATGTTTATGAGTAGAATCATTTTTATTAATAAATGTTCATTAAATATGTGCAGCATTATTGATTCTGTCTGTATTACTGAGTAACGTTAATAAAACATTATGTTCCAATAATAACAGAAAAGGGGTTTCATGTTGTTTATAAATGAACATAATAATCATTTCTATTAATTAATGATCACTAAAATGCAAAGCATTGTTGATTGCTGTCTGTATTGAATAAAATGATTGTATCTGACAATAATAGCAGAATTATTTTTCTCCGCAAGGTTTATAAATTAGCATACCATTTGTATTAATGAATGACCATTGAAAATGTGCAGCATTATTGATCGCTGTCTGTATTAATGAATAATAAAATATTTACATTTTCCAACATTAGCGAAAAGGACGGTTTTAAATCAACAGTATTTGCTTCGGTGCTAATGCTAAATAGTTGATTAATCCATTTGAAAATGTTAAAATTAAAGTAAAATCACTCTCAAATCAATAAATAGAAATACCATTTTCACTAAATCATTAACATCGACGGCAACTAATGTAAGTTAGCAGCTAACGTTAAAGCTAACACAAACAGAACACATTGCTCTAATAATAACTTAATCTATAACGTACATGAACACACACAGCTTCAAACTCTCCCTCTTACCTCTTCCTCATCCTGTCCTTCGCCGCAGATCTCCGATGAGATTTATATAATTGATAAACGCTATTTTGACACTTCTAAACTTTTATTTTACGCTTCATTCACGATCTATCCGACGCCGGGCTTGAAGTTTCTGACTAAAAATTCAAACCCCGCACTGATACACCTCTGGCTTCTGATTGGCCGAGGTCAAGCGAGACAACTACATCATGCTCGCTGATTGGCTGAAGTACGTCATATGACATATTACAGCGCACTGATTGGCTGACATTTCAAGCCAGCTGACTGACCAGTTTAACCAGCTGTACTGAAGAATGGAATTACGTTGAGTTCGGACCACTGATATCTCTATATAATGATCATTATATAGATCAGTGATATTACATGATATTATGAATCATTATATAGATCAGTGGTTCGGACGCTTTAATAAGCAGAATTGAATGTAATCAAATCGTGATTGATTTGTTAGGGCAAATGCTGAGTATAATAATTTCTGATACTGTTTGACAACTTTTATGATATTTTTTTTTATTAAATTCTAAACATGTGGAATACAATCCTGAAACTAACTGATTGATGCAATATAAATAAACACAATAGAGTGTTTAATTAAATTCATTCAAACTGTCCTAGCCCTTTTCAATATCTGTAACTTTTTTACTAAGTGATTAATCTTCATCATGATGAACTCTGAGCTTTGGTTCTCATCAACTAGGTGATTAATCTTTGTCAGATCTACAGTTAATCATGTGGCATCAACATAAACAATAATACAATGAAATCAATAAACAAACTGGACCTCTTCTCCATAAAAGACTGGAGTATTAAAGCTGCAAAGGATTCATTCATTCAGAAGGATTTGTAAGTAGCCTATTTATACATTAATTTATGGAGCTGAAGATAAAGATGAATTAATTCATTCATGGATTTGAAGACTGATTCATATGCTCATATAGCACATAGCATGTCGATGATTCATTTATACTTTCCTTAATGGAGTTAAGGATTCATTCATTAATTCATTAATTCCAGTGATCCTCAGGATTATTTCATTTATTTATTTAGACAGCTGAGGATCATATTATGGTTTCTCAGCCGCTCCGGTTCATAAGCTCCTCCAGGGCTCTCTCTTTATGGTTCTCGTGCACCAGTAAAACTTCTTTAATGGTGCTCTGCTGGAAACCCATCTCACAGAACTGAGCCAGCAGAAACAGGAACTCTGAAGCCTGAGAGAAAAAACAAAAGTTTACATGCTACATCAGGTTGGTGATTTTGATATGCTAAATGCTGATTGGATGCGTGTTTTGAACGCTGGGTCAGGGTGCCAACTGCTTGAGTGTTTCGAGCACTAAATACTGGTTTGATAAGCGTTTTGTGTGCTGGATGCTGACTGGTTGAGTGTTTAGAGCGCTATATGCTGATTCGAGGGGTGTTTTGTGCCCTGGATGCTGATTTGTTGAGTGTTTAGAGCGCTAATATGCTCATTTGAGGGGTGTTTTGTGTGCTGGATGCTGATTGGTTGAGAGTTTGGATCATTAAATACTGGGGCACGTTCAAGTTCAAAACGGTGCGCAACGTTTTGCTACGGTTTCCGGGTTGAACGTCATGTTTCCTTGAAACGGCGTGCACCGGTGTGCAACGGGGTTTGAGATACGTTTTCTCTTGTTTGGTGGGTGTGTCAGAACTGTAGTCCAATCAGCAGCAACATGTAGCACGCAGTATTAAAGTGAACTCGCACAATGGGTTCAAGGAAAGTAATTTACAAATGTGTTCAATGCAGCTCGGTATACGCAACAACTGAGGATATTAGAAGACATGTTTGTCGTAAGTTTTATTGTACAAATATAGGATATCAACATAATGATGTAGTTGTTTATATTTTTAGCTTCATTGCAAGTGTATGACATTTGGTATAGAAATAAACAATGGTAATTAAGTGCTTTTCCTAAAAATGAGAAAGAAAATACAGGGTATTAAAACAGTATGAACAACAAATAAAGTCAGTATGTGAGGCTAAATAGATGTGTTTTAGTCTGAATTAGGTAAGATGTGTGCTTCAGTTTCAGCAATCCCTTCACTCGATTGGGATGTTCTCTTTTGTTCTGGGCGGCAAGTGCAGTAACTGTAACATCGGGCATATTTTGTAGTATTAAACACATATTTATACCGACTTCATCAGGCTCCGAAAATTCTTCACAAAAAACACAAAGAATGGCCTTCTCAGCTGCCATAGTTGCAACTCTTGCGTCATCAGAACAGTGTGTTCAACGCATCACCGTTTCTGTTTAAAAAACGTTGTGCAACGTTTTGTCGGGGCTGAACGCAGCCCTGGTTTAAGGGATGTTTCACATGCTGGATGCCGATTGGTTGAGTGTTTGGAGCGCTATATGCTCATTTGACGACTAAATACTGGTTTGAGGGGTACTTTGTGTGCTGGATGACGATTGGTTGAGTATTTGGAGCACTAAATACTGGTTTGAGGGGTGTCTGGTGTGCTGAATGCTGATTGGTTAAGTGTTTGGACTCGGATCATTAAATACTTGTTTATGGGGTGTTTTGCATGCTGGATGCCAAATGGTTGAGTGTTTAGAGCGCTATATGCTGATTTGAGGGGTGTTTTGTGCCTTGGATGCTGATTGGTTGAGTGTTTGGAGCACTATATGCTCATTCAAGGGGTGTTTCGTGCGCTGGATGTTGATTGGTGGGGTGTCTTTTCCAGGTCTTACTTTGCTCTCGCAGTTCTGGAACATCTCCAAAGCTTCTTCCACCTGAGTCTTCTCATAACCCAGCCGACAGAGACGATCACATGAAGTCAGGTACCTCAAAATCTGGAGGAAATCAATAGGGAATCAGATACAGATTGTGTATTTTTATACTATGTGCTTTTGCATGCAGTGTGTGTGTGTGTGTGTGTGTGTTACCTGATCAGGGCTCTTGGGTCCTGTCCTCTGCAGTGCTAGTATGGCAGTGCGCAGTGTGTATCCTTGTTGTGTAACGGCTTCAAGAAGATCCCTTTCTTCTTGACTCAGAGCACACAGCAAGTCTGCTGGAGCGTCCTTCAGCCCTGTGGACGTCCGCGGACGCGCACCCTAAAACACACCGGTAACAAAAAAATCAGCTCAACAATAATCCTAAATAAGATTTAAGGATCTGCAGCATGTGTATATCACATGTGAGGCGGGTTGAGGCCTGGCTGAGGGTGTGTATATTACACGTGATGAGGTGTGTATTACATGTGATGAGGTGTGTATATTACATGTGATGAGGTGTGTATTACATGTGATGAGGTGTGGTGTGTATATTACATGTGATGTGGTGTGGTGTGTATATCACATGTGTGTGATGAGGTGTGTATATTACATGTGTGTGATGAGGTGTGTATATTACATGTGTGTGATGAGGTGTGTATATTACATGTGTGTGATGAGGTGTGTATATTACATGTGATGTGGTGTGGTGTGTATATCACATGTGTGTGATGAGGTGTGTATATTACATGTGTGTGATGAGGTGTGTATATTACATGTGTGTGATGAGGTGTGTATATTACATGTGTGTGATGAGGTGTGTATATTACATGTGATGTGGTGTGGTGTATATATAACATGTGATGTGGTGTGGTGTGTATATTACATGTGATGTGATGAGGTGTGTATATTACATGTGTGTGATGAGGTGTGTATATTACATGTGTGTGATGAGGTGTGTATATTACATGTGTGTGATGAAGTGTGTATATTACATGTGTGTGATGAGGTGTGTATATTACATGTGATGTGGTGTGGTGTGTATATTACATGTGTGTGATGAGGTGTGTATAGTACATGTGTGTGATGAGGTGTGTATATTACATGTGTGTGATGAGGTGTGTATAGTACATGTGAGGCGGGTTGAAGCCTGGCTGAGGGCAGCTGTCCTGCAGACGAGGGTCTCGGCTGTAAGAGTGTGTTTGAGTTGCTCCGCCTGCTGGTTCTCGTAACGGCAGGCTTCCTGCGGGGCGCTCTGGAGCTGTGAGGACTTCCCTGCGGCGTCTGGCTGAGGGAAAGCGGGACAGGCTTCCGTACGTCTTTTAGAGAGGAGGCAGAGCTCGGTCGGGCCTTCTGGAGAGCGCAGGACGGGGCGGGGCGAGGGGTGGAGCCTCGCTGGGTCTGACGAACTGAACATCGCAGGCACTGTGAGCCGGAGCTCTTCGGTCTTTCTTTGCCGCGAGCATCATCTTCCTCGGTAGACGAGCCCTCGTCATCTTCACCGTAGCCACCCTCGCCGTCCGTGTCGGCGATGAGGAACTGGACCGTCCGCTGGGGGCGGAGCTTACGCGAGTCGGCAGCGCTGAGGCTTTGGCTGCGGGGACGTGGGCCCACTTCCCAGAACTCTGCGCTTCGGAGGCGCACCAAGCGGCTCTCCTGCGGGCTGCTGAACATCAGCCAATATGGCGGGCAAGTGGGGGACAGACTCGGGGGAGCTTTATAGGCCTTCCTGTTCTCCCGCTGCTGTTCTTCCACTATAGCCATGATCCGTTTCTCCAGAGAGAATGAATACTGTCGAACAGGACAACATGTGAGCATTAAGAGACAGAAGATCCTACAGAGTGTCAAATATTAGATATATGTTTATTGTTGCATTCTGACCTTTGTATCACGCAGTATTTGAGCACAATCTGGGATCTTTATTTCAGGAGCTGCAACCGGCTCTTTCTGGCCCAAATGTATCTCCATAGAGTCCAGTGCAACTTTAAATGGAACCTCATCCAGGCTACACATTCTGCTTAAATTAATAATATTTATGTTAGTCAGTATCTCAGTCAGTATTGCTGAGGCACATTTCCATGAATATGATACACTTATGATACAAAAACATACCTATTGATGATACCTATAAACATACAATATCATAATTCCAGTGTTGGGTTTGTTACTCTAAAAAAGTAATTAAATACTAGCTACATCTTCAACAATGTAATTAGATTACTGTACTAATTTCTAAAATGTATTGCATTATTATTAATTATTTTCTAAATCACATAAAAACCTCAAACAGTTGAACAATACAAGGACAGACATTAAATTATAAATTATTCTTGGACTGACCAAAGTATTATAAGGGAGAAGGTTACATTGAAAACACATTTAGACATTAAAATTTGATGTTAAATACATTATTGTTTTATATAGAATTGTTCTAGACTATATTTATTTAACGCATTTACATCAGAAGTAATTAATAAAATTATAGAAAAATTAAGAGCAATCCCTTACTTTACTTTTTCAAAAGAAAGTAATTAAATTACAGTAATTAATTATTTAGTAATGCATTACACTCAACACTGAATACTAATAATATGATACTCACTTCACCTTATTGTAGAAAAAACTTTTATATTAGAAACTAAAAATGAAGATTTTAACTTTTTAACGTTTAACTTTGATATAAAATTAATATTTAGAATAAAATAATGTAAGCTTTTGCTATGTAATAGTAATAATATGATGCTCAATCACTGTTGTAAAACTTATACATAGACTATATATTATTTTATTTAAAATATAATTATTTAATATAATCATAATATTTATACATTACAATATTTGCATGCAACCAAGTAAACTGTAAATTGGTATATCTGTATATTAGCATTGATTACAGGACATTCATGAAAGTGTCTTACCTGTAGTTTTCGGTAGTGTCTGTGAGTTGAAGGATGTGTGTGTGTGTGTATCTTATGTTCTTCGGTTGCAGATTTATCATGTTCATCAGGTTCACGTGTGCATAATAACAGAAGCATCATGTCCCCTGGTGAATCAACACAGGCTTACACACTGACTCACACACAATAATCCTTCCATACCCTGTCTTAACAAACTTACATCATCAACATCAACATCATCATAATCATGTTCCTTTCCATTTCTCACAAGATGGTAAGGTGCTTAAGATACTAATTCCTAGAATACTCAGATAGATTCAATGAACCGTGATGCTGTTTTGTTTATGTAATATGTTATCAGATGTGACGTGAGAAGATTCTCAGTGCGTTATTGTTATTGTGTTGTTTACTCGCCGTGAATCTGAAAAAGGCATCAGGAGATTACACACACTTTATGAGCTTGAAGTGCTGGGCCATTACATAAACAGGGATGATTTATGTGGTTTGTGGCGCCCTCTAGTGGCCATAAACTAAAACAGCAGGATTTTTTTTTTTAAAGCTTGACGAATTCAAATTACATTAAAACAAAAAAGGTTTCACTGATTTATGTTTATTAAAGATAATGTAATTTATAAAATAAAACGTTTTTAATATTAACATCATGGTTTATAAATGTCAAGATTTTGCATAATATTTTCGATTAGGCTACTTTTCTATTTTTGTCTTAACGATAAAAAGCTTGCATTCACAAAAGTCATATCTAGCCTAAGTAATCTAGAATTACTTTGGAAATGAGCTTGAAACTCGAAAAAAAGAGTAAAGACATGACATTTTATGACCTCTCATGGACACAACCTGTGACATATTGCTCGTGTCTCACTGAAATGAATGATAACATCAAAATTAACTTTTTTTTCGAAGTCAAATACATTATAGTAATTTAAATAATGAGTCAAAACATCAATACTTACTCCAAAATTTGTTTTGTCTAACCCTGATTCACTATAAGTGTTTATATTTTAGACGTAGCGGGATGGTTTTCGCGGGAAAACTTACTTCACTCCCGTGCGTGTCTGTTCAGAGAAAACTTGCCCTGGCTATTACTTGTATGGTTTGAAGTACCGTGTCTATTAATGGGTATAGATAAAGTCTTCAGCTAGTCTGTTTGAGACCCTTTCCATCTAAACTGGTAATAGCCTAGTAGTGAAGCAATGTTTATGAGCAGCAGGATAACCATATTCATCCGCACCAGTCACGCAGAGCCGAAGCACAACCAAAACAATGTTCTTCTGCACGGTTTTGTTTGTTAACCGTTAGATAGCCAAAAGTTACAAAGTGTACCTTTAACATCACTGAACCATAAACAATTTACACCAACCAGCATAATTTTTATGGGTTAAATAAGGTAGAAATAGCTCTAAGGTAACAGTTGCAGGTTATCACTTTTTACAGTGTATAATTAAGCATTAATAGCGAATACAAGAAAGTAGTGTTTCTATAAAAACACACAAACAAGTCTTGTTTAAAAACATATTCATAGTTTTATTATGAGCAGTTAACTCAGTAATGTAGAGCTAAATACCATGGAGATATGCAGTAAAAAGCAGTTCTGTGAAATCATCACTGGCAAATAAACATTTGTAAATAACAGTAAATACATGATTTCAGTGAAATGATGTGAATGAAATGGTGGTGGATGAGAAAAAACACACACTCGCACACATTCTCCCGGTTACAGACATCTGCTGATACTCTCTCTCTCACTCAAGTTCTTTCTGTGACACAGATTTGTGCCCGTAATGCTAAAATGAATCTAAACTACACTCAAATTATTATATACAAATATAAATCGATACAACATATTTCTACGGTGTGACCCGCAAACATTCAGCATGACACACACTGAAATATCTCTTCCTCACACACACACACAATATTGTTTCTCTCTAATGGAACTGAAACTGCTGCTTTGGAAATGGAAGACGGGAGCAAACTAATGTTCCCGCCCTAGTTTGTGATTGACAGAGACTCTATCCAATGACCTCACACGAACCGTTTCTCATGCATTATCAATCATTAAATCCCTTTCTTTCAACCTGAATATGTTAATGAAATAAAAATATAAACCAGGAACCGTGATAATATCAGCATCCCAATTTGCATACCGTCCATGCAATAAAGATTAATAAAATAATTTCCTAAAAATGCCTGTGAAATACTCTTTCTGTGGACGCCTTATTACCCATAATCCACTTGTACGTAAGAGGATTGAGGGCTTGTAACAGTTCATCAACTTTTTTTTTGTTGTAATAGTGAAAAATGATACATCCAAAGGCCAAAGTTGCCACAGCAGTTTTAAATAAATGTAAAAGTAATAATACAGGTCAGCTAGATGTTAATACCTCCATACAAACAATGCATTCATTTGATATATATTGCAATACTAGCATACTACATACTCAAAAGTATATACTTTCCAATCACAGTTGAAGTACACACCTGTAGTATGCAGTAGAAGTAAGCAAACTGGGATGCTTCACTCTAATGTCCATCTCTACATTGCCATTGCCATTGCCTTAAACGCACTCGCGCATCAAAATAACACTATAACAAGGACAAAATGCTGAAGAATGTGCCATCCCTGGTTCAAACTAATGATTCACACACACACACAATCAAATATCCTCACATATGAGGCTGGGGGTCTGATCCCAGAGCTCGCATTCTCATCAATTATGTGCCGAACAGAAACAGGAAGATAAAGAATAACTGCATGCTGAGAATATCAAGTGCGTTAAATATATCTAAAATACTGTAACAAATGTTAACACTTACTTTTAATGATTGCACATACATCCGCATAGCGATATTCGGTTCGTAATTCTGTAAGGTCAGGGTTAGATTGATCCGGATGTCTCTCAAAAGCAGTTCAGAGCCTTTTCTGCAAGTGTGAACGCTACGATCTGAATCTGGAGTGACTCTAGTTTGATTACAGTGAGTTTGGTGCCAATCTCTGTGATTGGAAAAGATATGTGCTAATGCTCCCATGTACTTTTGAGAGCCAAAGTACTACTAAAGAACCAAACTGCATTTGTTTTAGGTACATAAGGACACTTTCTTTATGAGGGAGAGCATTAATATCTGCTCTTTGACTATGTAAAATGCAAAAATATTGTTTTGTTCTGTGTGGTCCAGAGGGTTCAGTCTTTGGTAAACTTTACAGTGCTCTTGTTGTGGTAGAAAAATATCCAATCTGTACTCTCGAACGAATCTGTATGATATATCAGGATCTGATAAAAACATTTGATTGAAATGACTGATTAAACATGATGTTTTTGCCTCTTTCCATTAATCTCTCTCTCTCTCTATATATATATACACACACATAAACAAACACATAAAGTAAGGCATGTTAGACTAAATTTCATTCATTCAGCGACCCAATGGTGGACCCTTATTTTAGGGGCTCCTTGCACAAACTCCACTATGTGATGATTACATAATAGTTATCCAATAGTTTCATGAGTTAGTGGAATCATAAATCATGATGCAGCTGATGTTTGATCAGTGGTTTTCTGCTGATATACACGAGTCCCTACAGCAGAATGAAAAGCATAACTAAACACACTGGCGGAAAACCCACAACACGCTCACACATACACACACGTCATGCAGTTTCACTTTGTTTATAAAAGCAGCTCTATAAATGTGCCATTATCTGTGGAGTTAAACATGACTTCACTTTGTCACTTTTCATCCTGTAAACGGTTTGATCGAACTCTCTGCATGGTATTGCATGGTATTAAAAGTAAAGCAAACCCAAAACACATTCACTAACAGAGTCAGATGATATGGTTTCCTCAAATAAAATTACACGTGTGCGCGTCCAGGCCTCATTGATCAGATGAGCACGCCCTGTGGCTGCTGCAGGATCTTGATCACTCTGCTGAGAGATTCGGTGGTGGCGAAGGCCAGATACTGACAGCACAACCAGTCCTCCAGACTCACGCCACAGCCCGAGTCCAAAGAACGCTCGGCGAACTTGATCATCATGAGCGTTCGCTTCAGGTCTAGCCAGTTCTGCAGGACGGTGTGGCGCTGGACTGTCCCGGCAGGAGGGTTCAGCGAATTAAACAGATCCTCTCGCGGGCCCCACAGCAGACACTGCAAACATGCCCGGGCGTCCCCCATCTGGATGCGCTCAGAAGGGTTGGGGTTGAGCAGTAACGTGGCGAGCTGCTGAAGACCGTTAGAGTAGAGAGAGCGCAGTGGGATCTGGGGCAAGTCCGAGCTCAAGTATTCCCGCTCTTTTAGCGCCGGACTTTCCTCGAACGGATTGGGTCGATGCAGCATCTCGTAGATCAGTATGCCGGTCTGGAATTCATCGCACTTGCGGTACTGAGTGGCAGTGAGGAGCTCTGGTGCCAGACGGGACTGGTCTCGGAGCGAAGCGGGTTCCAGCACCACGTTCTTGAGTTTAGCCTGAGAGAAGTTGCTGATGATGAGGCGGGCGGGGCAAGCCGAAGCCGTGGCGGAGGAAGAACCGGACGCCGCGTTGTTGTTCGGTTCCAGCAGCTCCAGGTTCCAAGGGTTCCCGGGCTGGCAGTGCACCAGGAGGAGGTTCTCGAGCCGTAGGTCGCAGTGCGTGACATGGTAGGGTTTCATGTGCTCGAGTCCCGCACACAACTGCAGCAGGAGCAGACACACCTGCCGTTCGTACAGCTCTGGGCTTCGTGTGTGTCGCTCCACGCCCTCGCGGACGAAATCCGCCACCGTCTGGAACGGCACCTCGCGAGTGATCACCACAACACGGCTGCAGAGTTTCCCGCCCGGTCCTGCCGCATCTCTCTCGTCCTCCTTTCCTTTTCCCTCTTCTCCTCCTTCCGTACCACCTCGCTCATCTTCTCTATCCTCCTCTCGCTCCCAGGGAAGCAGGCGGGCCGGAACATCTGCCAGGAAGTGCCCACAGTCCTGCTGGATGTTGAAGTGCACAGCGATACTCTGCCGAACTGCCAGGCTGTGAAAAAACTGCTGCTGAGTCTCCTTCACCACACCCCGACAGATCTGAGATCAGACAGAAGGAGAAAATTAATCTCTACGTACACATGCAAATCTACATAAGCAGGAAAACTGCCAAGACAAAAGCTGCAAAACTCAGAGAAGTACTTGCCCATCTTTGTCAGAGATTTACTATATGGTTTATAAGGTGTTCAATTCTCTATGTAAGCAACGGTAATGGAGATTAATGATAATAGCATAATTAGCATTAATAGCAGGGCTTGCTAAGATAGATAATTTATTTTGGACAAAAAGCAAGAAATGTATCCATCGCAGATCATTTCATAATGCACTGTGACGAACTATGTGCTGTTTTTTAATACTGCTTAAAGTATCGATCCATTAGCTAAGCAACATGACCACATCAGACTCAATCAACTGTCAATCAAATCACTCTTGCTGTTCTTGTAAGAAGCAGTGTTTGTGAGCTGCACAGGAGACCATTACTTGACTTTCCTGCCTTAAACAATTCGTTCACTTCAAAATGAAAATTCTGTCATCATTTACTCACGCTCAAGTTGTTTCAAACTTGTGTGAATTTCTTTCTTCTGCTGAACACAAAAGAAGATATTTTGAAGAATGTCAGTAACCAAACAGTTGATGGACCCCATTGACTTCCATAGTATTTTTTTTCCTACTATTGATGTCAATGGGGTCCATCAACTGTCTGGTTACTGACATTCTTCAAAATATCTTCTTTTGTGTTCAGCAGAAGAAAGGAATTCACACAAGTTTGAAACAACTTGAGGGTGAGTAAATGATGACAGAATTTTCATTCTGAAGTGAACTATTCCTTTAAAAGATTATACCACAGTAGTGGACATACCACAGTAAATATGTATAAGACTGAGCTTTCACCTTGACAGCGTAGTTCACCAGAGGTTCTCTGGCGAAAGATGCTGTGTAGTACACGGCGTCTCCTGCCTCGCAGCAGGGTTTCCCCGCAGTCAGCCGGAAGTGAGACCAGCTGTCCGTCCCGAAGCGCAGATGATCTTTTTGTCCAGCCATGAATCGATCTTCACATCTGGTTGCCAACTTACGAAGGGTGTCCGTGTGCAGACCTCGGATCCTCCCGACCACTTCCTCCCAGCTCTCCATGCCTCTATACGGCACCTGTTTCTGGCCTTTAGCGGGTCTCCCCGCCCCTTGTGTCCGGGCCGTCAGACTCTCTGTGCTGCGGTAGCCTCGGCGGTCACTTCCCTGAATGGAGCTGCTGTTGGTCAGGCAAGACAGGCTCCGCCCACCCACGGGACGCTCCAGGGAGTCTCCTGATTCGTCGGGATGTCGTGCCTCCGAGCTGAGTGAGGAGCTCTGACTGGTCGTGTCCCATGTGGACTCGAGATCGTAGACCGGATTGGCGACGCTCAGACTGGTCCCGCCTGGTCTGGCCTCTCCTTTGGGTCGCAGGGCAGAGAGTTCTCTACCTAGAGCGGATGGCTCTGTTTGAGCACGTGGGACTGACTTTTTGGGCAGGGGAGGTGGTGTGGATTTAGTCGTGGGTTCGGTGACCTCTGGGTCAGAGGTTAACGTGTCATCATATGCTTTAGGATGTCTGGGATGTTTCACAGGGATCATGTTGGCCCTGGACTCTCCTGTAGAGCGAGAGATGAGGAATCTCAGTGTCATTTGAGAGGAATATCAAAAGAAAATGTGATCTTTTTTTAATCCTTCTGAACAACAATGCTTAACTGGTGCACTATTGGATTTCCTTTAAAAGCTGGTAATATTGTCTAACCTTGATCCTGTCATTACATGTTCCCTTTTACCATATCTCAATCTGCTGGATGAAAAGTCTTAAATCGTTTCACACACGCTCCGTCCACAGGGACATGGGATACGAGTTAGGAATTATTTAACAGCGTGAAACCTCATCTAACATTCTTCACTAATCTGCTGTAATCTCCCAATAATCAGACCGGGGCTTCCTCTGAGGCCCTTTCACCAGGACAGGGATTTTTTTTAGGTCACATCTATAAAACGATCAAAGAGTCAGTGGTACGAAATTAGAGGCAGCACATTAACCCCTCAGAGACCTGTTCTGCTATGCAGTTCAGAGGTTCATCAGCTCAGCAACGCTATTGTGAGATATCAGAGGTCAACTCTGCAAAATAATAAGGAGGGAAGGAAGAAGCCGTCAGCAAACAAACTCTCTCGGGAAAGCTGAAAATGCATTATTTATTTCTCATATACTGTGTGATGCCATACAGCTCCATTTAGACATACTTGGTCTGATAATCTGACAGTCACTCAGAGCTGTGACCATTTAAGTCCCGAAAAAACTAAATCCCTGATTTCCACACAGTGACTACAGTCAGCTTGCAAGAATTTTACTGCATCTTGTCATATAACTTATACATTTTATAAACTATATACATTTTTTTAGGTTATTTTCAGGGTATTATCAATTTTAATTTTGTTGTAACGGTTCATTTCAGGATTTATCTTTTCCTATTCTAACAGTATATTATTATATCTTCATGTCAGGTTACAAGCATTCATATTTTCTGTACATTATAACGTTTTAATGTCTTAAGCATTTTAATTCTAGATCTTCTAGGAGCTTTACTGTAAAAACAACAACAGTGAAAACAGTATTGAAATATATTCATATCAGTTGTCAGCCATAACATAAATATAATTTTAGATTATGTCATGCCATCCAAAGGTTTAAGACCACAATGAAAACTGAAATGAAAATGTAATTCAAAAATCATAAATAAACAAATTTTAAAACTAAGAAAAGACAAAAAAAGAAATTTAAGATTCTGCACTATTTCTAGGACATATAAAATAAATGTTTAATGCTGTAATTTACATTTCATGAAAGCAAAACTAAAACTACATGAAATGCACTGAGACAAAATTCATGCAAATAAAACTAAAACAGAGAAAGAGACAAAACCATACCTCCTTTTGCCGCACAAACTTCAGAAAAACTCAATCAGCTAAATGACTTCAAATTGAGAGATTGAGAGAAGTGATCTTGTTTATGAGTCTAGAAATGCTCTTGCACATGCTGCTGCCATGACAACCTAAATATATCAACGTGAGCCGGCCAAATCAGGTCAGAACCTCCCGCTGCTGGCCCAAATAAATGGACAGAGCACACAAAGTGACCCATCAAATGTGTGTGTGTGTTTGACTTACCCAGGTTGGTGTACGTGGCCCTGCAGCTGCTGGGCGCAGGAGTGTGTGAGATGGTATGAGCGAATCCCTCTTCCTCTCGCTCTGCCTGGCTGCCGCTGTTTGAGGTGGGCGACGCTGGGGGCGGACAGGAGGCAGGAGGCTCACGCAGGGGCGACAGCTCCAGCTTAGCAGGAAGAGAGGTGCCTGATGAGATCCCACTATCCTGAACTGGAAGCTGACTGTGTGAAACAGATACAAACAATGATTGAGATTTGAGAATTAATCTTCTACATTACCTCTTTTTTAAAGGGATAGTCCATTGAAAAAGTTAAGTTCTGTCATTATTTACTCACCAAGATTTTGTTCCAAACCCATATGACTATCAGTGAATAATGTCTATTTCTCACTCAAATTTATCATATGGCTGCATAAGACTTTGTACAAGTCGTATGGACCACTTTCATGGTGCTCTTGCACCTTTTTAGAAGCTTGAAAGAGTAAGTCAGTCTACTTACTGAAAAAATAAAGTCATTCGGGTATGGAACAACATGAGAGTGAGTAAATAATGAGATAAATAATGATTAATAATGAATAATTGTATGAGAGTGCTTTAGTTCAAGATTTAATTTTAATTAGCCTGATGGCGTCCATCTGTACTTGACTAATCAAACACAAAATTCAACCGTCCTTTGCTTAGATAACAAACCACCATCCCTCCTGTATCCCAGTGCCAACCTTACTCTCCTGAAATAACCAGTCCAGGAACGCTAAATGGGAGGAATCTTCTGCAGGCAGAGCATGTCTGGACATATAAAAACATTCTGTTCCAGTATGACACCCTCAAAAATCTACAATACGGAAATGTGTTCTTTAAAAAAATAAAGATAAGATTCCTAATGCTTCTATTGAAACACCAGTGCAAAAATGTGTTGTAAACACACAAGGGAAGATATCACCACAAAAAAAGTGTTTTTCTTCAACTGATAGAGTATCTGGGTGTCTCAGTGCTTGAACTTGTTAAAAGAACCTGAATCAACGCGTCTAAACTATCTCTTTCTCTTACTAAGGGCAGATAATGCTCTGCAAACACTCGCTCACACACGCCAGCTGAAACAAGCACCCAACTAAGAGCTTCAGTAAAGTGGTCGTCTGTTTAATAGAATTTGAGGAAGTAACGCTTACCCACCATATTGGCTCACACAGTCACCCATTTGATAAGGTCAAAGACAATGAAAGTTGAAATCAGAAGCACGAATTCCTTGATTTCAAATACTCTCTTTTTCTTATTCCTCCTCCCTCTGCTGTAACATTCGGTATGGATATTTCCCCTACACGATTAACCCTTAACAGACATCTACCTGTGGTTATTCATCAGCTCACAATTGTGACATATCAAGATCAAAGTCCTTCGCTTCTGCAGATCACACACACACAGGTATGACTAAAATAACAGGAAGTGGTTTATATAGTTTGGAAATCACCTAGTTACTTTTTCTACTACTACTACTAAGACGAAAAATAATAATTAAATATGACCTGTACACAGAATAATTAGAAATCAAAACTTACAATTAAGCTACAATTCCAATTAAATGGGAAAAAAATGATCAATTCATGTATTTTAAGTTCTTAAGTTAAACATTTCTCTTTCTTTCTATTTTTATTTATGTTAGGTTATGTTAGCAAACATACCCTAATCTCAAAAACTTTTTTGCATTTCATCTGGGATGAATATGAAGGCCATGCAAAGAAACACATACTAAGACATACAGCAAGATAAGGACAGAAAATACCATATCATATGTTTCTATATTTAAAAGCTAAGGGAGAGAGGGGGGATTGACAGTGAATGATGGCTTACTTCATGACTTTGCTAATGAGAATACTGGCTCTGCTTTTGGGTGGAGTCGACAGATTGGATGCAGCACCTTCTGCGGTGATTCCCTCTTTGTGCTCCTCAACTCGAAGCTCTGCCTCCTCTCCACCTGTGACGCTTTCTGATTTGTAGGTGAATATGATCGTGGGTTTCTGGTGAGGGTCATCTGTCTTGGACTCTGAAAACCAGTGCTGTCTCTGTAGAGGTGGAGGAGGCAGTACGGTGATGACAGTCCCATCCAATCCCAACAACTTCCCTTTTTCCTTCTCTCTCTCCATTTTCTCTTTCTGTTCATCCTCGTCCTTCCGCCGGCGGAAGAAACTCTTGAAGGATATCCAGCGCTTGGGCTTGTTTCCGTCAGTCGGACGCCTGCCCTCCGCACTTGGACTGGTCTCTCCATCACTAGGTTTGGCCCCAGCTGGTCTGGTCCAGTTGCTGAAGTGCCTTTGGAGCAGGTTGCTTGAGTGGTAAGGAGAGGAGCTAGACCGGGCTGGGGGAAACGGGGCACTAGGTTCAGATTTGGGGCTTGTAGGCGGTACAGCAGCGGAGGCACTCTGAGATTTGGGAAGGAGTTTATGTGGTGTGTCTCTTTGAGGTTCTGCAGAACAGTGGAGTGATTTAGGTCGGTTAAGAGTATCTCTGGAAGCATCCGGTGGCAGCGAGTAAAGCTCCTCAGCACTGCAGGTCTTACTTTGGCCAGCAGGGGAGTCTGGAGGAGAAGGTGGCGGCTGAATGGAGGCCACAATCTGAGACAGAACAGCACTTGCCTTCTCTCTCTGACCTGAACTTCCACTTGGCGTGACCTGGTTATCTCTGCTGCCCTCTGGTAGTTGCTCACTGCTGGGGTTATGAACACGATCCAGGCTGCTGTGGATCAAAACAGCTGGTTTAGGGCTTAGGCTACCAGAAGGGAGGACCGAGACACCTGTCGTAGTCCTGGATTTACCATTGTTTACAGTTTGCCCAAATACTGTTGTGGTCCTCAGTTCCCCAGTAATAGTTACATCTGTTGTGTGCTTCAATTGAGGAGGTGTCTGCTCAGATGGAGAGGGCTGGGAACTTTCAGAAGATCCAATCTCCTCATATGTGTGGCTGGCCACTCGCTCTCCGGCCCTAGGCTTGGAATGCGGCAGCTCACCGTTGAGCCCCAGGAAACTCTTGTAAACAGCCAGGTTATCATAAGCACTGGGATTAATTACTATGGGAACCTTCACTGCTTTTTTTGAGCTGCGTGCATATGCAGGCTCGTCACGGATGATGATGGGAAATGGGGGCATGCCGGCATTGTTGTAGCTGTTGAATTTGATCTCGGACAAGTTGGGCGTTTTAGTCGGGACCGTACGGGCAGAGCCGAAGCCTGTAGTTGGAGATGTGGGAGCTGATTTGTGATTAATGAGTCTCTGAGCGGCACTGCCGCATGTTAAATCAACTTTAGGGATCTTCTGTCGAGGGCTGGTGCAGGATGTCCACACTTCTTGGTAACGGATGCTGCCGGGTTTTGTGCGGAAACCACTGGGGCCTGCAGAGGCAGCACCTGTAGGAGATTGAGGCATCAATGGAGACAATGAAATGAAGGGAGAGGACACAGGAGATCTGGAGAACTGAGGGGAGGTGGGTGAGACAGGACAGGGGTCAGGAGAGGTGCAGAGCGCAACATTGTGCCCACTTGACTTTGGAGTGCTTTCATTTGAGTGACTGTGATCATCTTTAGTGGCCATAGAGGCAGAGACATCCACCACTGTATAGGGCTTACATATAGGAGCCTTCTCAAGATTCACTACTCGATAAGGCTTGGCCTGCTCCTCAGTTGGGCTGAAGCTGATTGTGATTGGCTGGCCTGGAAGAGCTTGAGGGAGAGCCCCACCCTCCCTTTGATTGTCAATTTGTTCTTCCAGTCGGATGGCTAGAACAGCTTTATGAGTTTCACTGGATTTAGGCGAACTCAGTCCTCTGGCTGAAGGTTCTTTACTAGGAGTGAAAGGAAGACCATTTCTCTGGTCACCAGTGGCCCTACTGCTGCCAGCGCAGGATTCTTCGGGTAGAGAAGTCAAGGACTCGGGTGAGGTGGTGGACTCAGAAGTGGACAGAAAGCCACTACCCTGGTGATCAGAGGCATATGACAGAAGAGCAGAAGCTCCCTTTGTGTCAACAGATGGGTATCCATTGAGAATCTCATCATAACTGTCATCATAATCCACTGCACAGAACCGTTGCAGTGAACGGTTACGTAGAGGCACTGTATTCCACTTCTTTCCTACAGCAAAGTGAACCGGTGATAGCGTGGCTGCACGGAAATTGGCAAAACGAGGTTGACCCCGCATTCGTATCCCCATTGCTAGCAACTCCTCGTCACTTTCATCCCAGCTGTCATGCTCTTCATCATCATCATCACTACTCTCATCCTCCTCATCGTCACCATCACTAGAGTATTCTGGATAACAAAAACGTCCTCCCTCAGAGCTGATGACCTCTGCACTATCACTGAGGGAAACACGTTTTATTGCTCCTCTACCACTACTCCCAGCATGGAGACAGCTTGACGGTGTAAGGCCTCTCTCTAATGAGCGCCGGTATGAACTGCAGATCCGGCCAAAAAAGTCCTCTCTACTTGAACTTGGAGAAGATCCCAGACCAGCAATTTCTTTCAGCACGTCCGTCAAGCCATTGTTATTGCGGCTGCTAGTTGGCAGTGGGGAGATTGCACCATATGCCTCTGTCTGCCCAACCAAATCCTCCCCTTGATTGTTGTTTGTTTCTGCAGGTCTCTGGCTATTCAGGCTGTTGTGGTTCCACGCAGTGAAAGGTGAGCTCTTAGTGACCTGCGCTCCCTCTGCATACCTTGGCACATTTCCCTCAGAGTCCAGACCTGGCGGAGAGCATGGCAGCATCATGGTTGGCTTTACTGCAATCGTAGGTTTCTTGGCGACAGGTGGGCGAACCTGCCCTGCACGGGATGAGGATATGCTCCTCTGGCTGTTTGTGAGTTTGGCATTGACGTTCGTCTTGCTCTCATTGGTGGAATTGTCTTGCTCTGGAGGCCGGTGTAGGCTCTTAGGCTTAAAGCAGTTTTTGCACTCCCCTGGTTTCCATACATGTTCAGTGAAGGTGTTGCATGCAGACATGTCTGCAGGGCAGTGCTGCAGGGTCAGTGAACAGGAAATCCCTCCATCACACACACAAACTGCAGGCTGAACTTCACACCCACACACAGTTTACAAACTGTGCTGTCAGTACCTGCAAAAAAGAATAACAGAGTCAGCCAGGGTACCAAATGTAATCACTGGTTTCATCTCACATATAGGGCTGCTGAATGAGGCACTCATTACACTTGTCCAGCAGGGGTCAGAGTTTTATTCTTAACATGAATTTCTAGTGTCTCTCTAATACACACATACACAAACACAGGCTGCCAGACTCTCACAGCTCTATTTTTGGATCACAACGCAGCGCTGAGCAGTTGCAGGTAAACATCATGACTTGCGACATACTGACACCACATACACAGTAAAAATTTGTACTTTAACTGTAATCCCGAACAAACCCTGCCCCTACCATTTACAGACACATTTGTTGCGTGGTTTAAGATTTTAAGACATAGCCTGTCTTATTTGTGAACTTTTGTTTTCACAAGTTAGGGTAATTCTAACAAGTCAGTCAGGTTTTACTATATGAGGACATTCTCAGACATCTGGACCTCAAAAGTAATGAAATTATGCTGGTTGTAATTGTGTCCTATTTCTCCCAACATCTGAAACACTTGTAAAATTCCCCAAACCCAATACACAAACATTTTTATTACACAGCGGACTGACCTACTCAATCAAACACTCGTTTATATGCAATACAGTCAGGAACATAAATAAGAAAGATGAGTGCTGGCAAGGTTTTACAAACTCTTCATTTGTGACCTGTTGCTCGGCACTTGTTCAGGGCAAAGACTCTCAAATGAGGGTCACGATGTTCAAATCATCAGGGTTCATGTCGCCATGGAGCACACTAGACATCTATAAACCGCAGAAGAACATGACTCAACACACACACAATTGATCTAACAGAGGATCTACTGTTCGTTTTCTAACATTCCAGATATAAATCATATGCAGAACTATTCGCTGCACAATACTGAATAGGACATTTATGGTTATGCATTTATAATACATTTTAAAGGTTAAGAAAACAATTAAGCAAAGGACTCATAAATTACTTCATGTGTATTTGTGTCTGTACCGGCCTTCTAGATGAGATTTAGCATTGGTAAATCATACTAAAACTAATCTCAGATTTACTGTTTGGAAAATTTGAGTTTGGACTTACTGAAACTAAAAAGCTATACAATCTATAAAGCTCATTAGCTTTAAATCTATCAAAACATAATAAATATCTCTTAACAGACCAGCTAATTGCATATAATCCAAATCAGGATTTAGGAACACAGAGAAACCCACTCTAATCTCTCTCGCTCACACACCTACACACACACTTTGAATACTGAGGGTTAACGGAGCTCCTTCCTATTGTCATGCCTAGAGTGAGCGAGTGTGTGTGTGTGTGTGTGTGTTTGTCTAGGGGCAGATATATTTTTGTGCTCTCTGCTAAATCCATCTGCAGACTGAGAACAACATTCCATTGCACAACATCTGAGATTAATGAGAACGAGACAGACAGAGAGAGAGACAGGAAGCAAGAGAGGGAGAGACAGCGTGTACTCAGGAGGATGCAGCAGCAGCTCGTGCGTTAATGAAGCTCTTTATGGCTTTCAGACAGATGGAGAAACATATCTCCACCCTTCATTTCCCTCCTTAGAGTTCATGTCACTTCTCCTATCTTCCTCCACTGTTCTTTTTTTTCAGGATGTGTTGACTCAAGTGTGCACTTATAGTCATAGCTTTATTAAAAACCAAACAAACAATACTTAACCTCAAAGTTAAAAATTTAATGAAACTAAATCATGTTACAAATATATAAAACCAAACTAAGATGCTTTAATAATCTCATTCAAATTTGTCTCCATAGTACTGTTTGAATGGATGGAATATATTTTCTGAACCACCAACTGTTAACTGGACCCAAGAAGGTAGCAGAAAAGATATAAGCTAGAAAGACTAGTCTTGGCTGGACGATGTGTGCAGTCACACCAGATGTCCTTAGCACAGAATCAAAAAGGCAGTGAAACGGGCAGATGTGGTGTTTTTTTAGGGACGTGTTTTGGGACAGTGCCAGGAAATATGGCACTGCTGTCTAGCTGAGGAACATGCTGCCACATTCACTAAAAAAATTATAAATAAAATGAAATTCCTAAAATTTCAGGAAAATATTCATGAAATGCTCCTCCTGACAGCAAACAGAGGCAGGAACCAGGCACAATTTTGAGAAGAACCTGATTCTGTAAGCCAGAGCTTGAGAATCTTTGAAAATAGACCAGCAGTCTAAAACACTTTTGGTTCAAATCCCAGGAGGGTTGATAGATAAACCACTATAACTAAGCCCTCGAGCAAAGGAAAACAACATCAAGTTGATACAGGGGACAACATCTGCAAGTCACACTGAATAAAATATAACACATTTGAACAAATATATGACAAAATAGTAGAGTCTCTCTGTCTCGGTACAATCTGTTTGTTGTTCTCTGACTCCTTCACTGAGTCTCTCTCATGTTTCACATACCTGAGTGATGACATCACTCCAACCACTCAGATCTAAACTCCACCCTCACACACTCTCTCCAGAGCCACCAGTGTGTGTGACGCTCAGTGACCGAGATGTGCGGGGTGTTGTGTGTAGGTATGATACAATTGATCTAGAGCAGCTAGAGTCACAGATTTAAAGTTATAGCAGACGGAATAGATATGAAATGACAGAAGATTGAACGTATATAGAGTTAAAGCAGTAACTAGAGCAGGTATAGGGCTGGAGAAAGACTGAGCAGTTATACAGCAAAACCAGCTAGAGCAAATGTAGAGTGTTTTTTAGCCTTCTGAAACGCCTAGCTGTGGGCGATTGAGAGCAGTCGCAGCGTTTTCTCAGTTGAGACGCTTTGCTTGTTATGATATAGAATATCCTGAAGTGTTACTAGTATCTCATTTCACAGAGAGTTTGTTTCTATATAAAAATGTCATTACAATGTACAGTATTTGCTCTGGCTCTTGTTTTAAATGATTTTGTTCCATTATTATGCTTCTTGTTGTCATCTGTTGCCGTTGTCCAAGCAGAATGTGGCGGTTGTTCGGTGTTGCATTAGTCCCGCCCCTCCTCCACTGTGATTGGATGGCTGGGTGAAAAGTGCCATTAATAACAACTTGGAAAAATACACTATAGCCTCTGGCAAAACGCTTTGGTGGATACATGGCCTTACAGCAGATAGAGACGGTATAGCAGATTTTGTAAGTATAGAATTACATTGGCTAGAGCAGGTATAGAGTTATAACAGAGTTATAGAATATAGAGGCATCAGTTAAAGATGATGTAGAGATACAACAGCAAGAGCAGATTCAGATGTTGCAGCAGATTGAGTATACATATACAGTAGCTAGAGCAATATAGTTTTACAGCAGTAACTATAGAAGGAATGGGGTTATAGAATAAGCAGTTATAGAGTAACAGAAGCTAGAGCAAATACAGTGTTACAGCAGATAGAGTAGGTATAAAATTACAGTAGATAGAGCAGATATAGGTTCACAGCAGCAAGAGTTACTCAATGTTATTGAGTTACAGTAATAACTAGAGAAAGTATAGTGCAACAGAAGCTAGAGAAAAATTGTACAGTTTCAGCAGACAGAGAAGTTAGACAATTACATCAGTTACAGTAGATGTAAAATGGAGCTGGAAAGTTTTAGAGTATTCTGCATTAGTGTTCCAGAAACTGTGCAAGAGAAGAAAAAAAGAAAACTGTGTATCATTGTGCCTTTGACACAAATACATATTCATAGGCCCTACCCACACAGCCAATTATGTCATCAACATATCTAGAAAGAGAACCAAACAACTAATTATTTTTGATCCACAAACCAATGTTGCTTGTGAACAGCAGGATGCAAGTTCACTGTGCAAGTATAAGACTGATTGGAAATGACTCAACGCCACTGGCAGGTCTTGCTGGGTTTGGGTTACCATGACAACCTAAAAGCTCATGCACACAAACCTGAAATGCAGGTTCCAAAATTACTCTTCTTCACAACTTGGAGCAAAAAATGTCTGGCACCCTTAAGATCCTTTGACCCCTTGAGCCTGAGATCCGTTACATCTGCCCACATTCCAATAAACATTTGACCCAGAGATGCCCCGAACCAAAAAAAAAGTCAGCTTCCTGAACACAGCTGGCACCTGTCTAGAATAATCAGCATCTGATAAAAGATGATTAATCTTCATCACTGTCTGCTATGAAGGCGAACAGCGCCCATGGGCTTTTAAACAATGAATGCATGAATGGGCAACAAAGAAAGAGTCAGGGAGAAAGTACTTATAACATGATCTCCTTCATGCTCCTAAACAAATTAGCTTGGGAAACCAGAGTCTAAGAGGAAAAGACATTACGATAAGATCCATTATGATATTAGAAGCTCTTTACTCGGCTTGGAGTCTCTCTGCCTGCATTTTAAATGATGTTTAAATGAAACCTCTGGTAGTGGATGTTACTCAGTGACCAATGGGATCTCTTGGGTGATGCTCTTGGACAACAGAAACCATTATCTATCAGTGTAATGTAAAGAGCCATGTGGAGTCTTTACGTTTCTTCAATCTGAACTGATGGCTGCTGGTGGATGGCTTCCTGTTGTCTGATTGAATCGATGCAGCACAGAAATGCATCATGGGATGTAAAGGTTTCATGCAGTGCATGTGCATTTCAAATTTCTCCTGGGGGTTTAAAATTCAAGACAGTGAAGCATCCTGCCTGCTGTACAATCTGGGCATAAAAATGTGACATTAAATATTATGCAGGCAAAAAATAAACCGATAAAAATAAATGATGGATGGCACTTGAGATGCTAACAGTGATATTTGAAGGGGCAAATTCTACCCTCAACTAGACCCTGTTTACACCTGGTATTAAGATGTGTTTTGGTCGATCGGATCACAAGTGGACGACTAAATACAGGTGTAAACGGGTCTAAAACGTTTTGAGCTTGTCCACTTTCAGCCACTTCCAGAGGTAGGCCTAGTCAAAAATGCCTTTGACTGGATTGCTTTCGTAGTGTAAACGCTCATGTGGTCGAATGTGTTCGAACAGCCACAAAAGACTCTCCGTCTACTGATCTAACGCGTAAACATTATGGAAAGCGAGCTAGTGAGGCGGGATTTTAACTTTGTCAGTTAAAGACACAAGTTTGGTTTGAAGATGAAAAACATACCAAACATAATGTTCTCTCTCCATTCCTGATTTCTAACACACACTCACAGCGTTCGGTGCGGTCTTATTTCGTCCATTAGATCGAATGTCCATTTGACCCTCCCCTCAAAGAAATCAGGACAGAACTGGTTGAAAGCAAAAAAAGTTACAGATTAAAATACCAGGTGTAAACGTGAATGTGTCTCCCTCATCTACTTGTGATCTGATCTACCAAAACACGTTAATACCAGATGTAAACACTAACTGAGCCTAATTCTACTTATGTTTGTCTTTTCTAGGAAAATTGTATTGACTCATACTGAACTACACAGAATTTTGTCCAATCAAATTCGCTTGAGAATGAGTATGTACCTCCCACTAAAACCACCTGCAACTGATTTGAACTCTTATTTCAAAAGAGCATGAAAAATCCTGTTTATATCCTGTCTCCTTTAACGATTTAATGATCACCTTTGTCCTGTAAGATTGTGTAATATAAGCAACTGCCAAGTCAATTAATTTTCTTGTAATCTGACCTAACAATGGTTGAACGCACAGTCGCACACCTCACTGTTTTTCCGAACACAAATAAGAGGGGTGATTAGCCTGAATCCTGATTAAAAAAAACAAAAGCATGTTTCCCATGTTTAACAGACTGGCGTGAGAAGAATATGCTCAGTCCGACTCATGCAGATTTACCATTGTGTGTGGGTGTGTGTGTCATCAAAGGGATGACAGATTCCCTCAGTGAGCTGAATACAGGATCAAAGCTTTACTCTAATCACATAGTGAATAATAATGAGAAACTGATCTGCAGCGCGCACGCACACACACACACACACACGTACGCGCTGGCATCTCCCGGCAGTATGCATGCAGCTTCCATATGGGAGCGTTACATAACCGACTCATCTTCACTACACAATAGATTCATCTAATTCTTTTATTCCTTCCATCGCTCGTCTCTCCCTCTCTCAGCAGGTGACTGAGTCCGCATATGTTCGACAAAATCATGACTGAAATAATTCAGATGAGGTTCACTAAGGAGCAAAACATGTTTAATGCAACTAAAGACATGAAATTCATGAATACGGGACAAAGATAATACGAGCACGCACACAAACAGCTGCTCCAAATCACTGAGAAGAGCAACATTATGGGTCCGTTCCAAAAACTAGTGAGATTGTTTTTAGACGCTGTTGTGAGCTAAACTAGTGAACTACACTGGCAGTATCGTAACCCTGTAAGGCAGCATCCTCATATTGAGTGAATTGGAGCTCTCTATATACACTACAGTCCCCAATACTCACGACAAAAGTTTTTTTTTGTTCTTTGCTTAGTGGTAAAAAAAAGTTTGAAATACCTGAGCAGTGATACACTACTGTTAGGAAAGATCCAACACCACCCACACTGCTGAGAGCGGCATTTAGATGAATATGTAGATATAAACGGTGCACTTTCCTCTTGATAAAACACGCAACAAAAATGACAGCGGTGAGAAAAAAGCAGTTAAGAAAGCATCAGATCATATGTGGATTTGTTTGCAAGAGCTCTGCAATACAGCACTCAGATCAGGTATAGTCACATCACGTTTATTTATTTAGCACTTAAATAGATTGAAAGAGCAAGCAACATCAGATTTACACTCTCCACCTTAATTTGAACCATGTTGAAGTAAGCTATTTTCTATGTGCATGACTTCTGACTTCTGAAAGTGCAGTGATTACGTCAGTAATTATGTTAATTACCACAATACATTAAAATAATATGGTAAGAAATATCAGTTTGCAATATCAGGCAGCTAAAATGAGCCGTTTTGTACAGCTAAAAATAAGTGGAAGCGAATGACACAGGAAGCCAGACACATACACTTTACAAATGGCACAGCCCTCTCTTACGTTAAAAATAAGATGGATTAAACATGAAAAGACAGAGTCAGTGTCATTTTCGATTAGAATAACTTCAATTTCCACTATAAAGCAGCTCTCCAGTGTGTTTATGTTTTTACTTGAGCCTGACCTCAGCGGACTCAATGGTTTGAAGGTGTTTTTCTGGAAAGTTTGCTTTGGAAAAGCTGTTTCGAACTCCTGAAACAAACTCCCAACAAACAACAACGTCTTGGGCTAAAAAAAAAGTTATGCTCTAAAAGAAAAACACAAATAGGTAAAAACATTTTTTAAATTTAATTAAAAATGTACCATTTTCTACCTTTACTTTAAGTATACATTTCTCCTATTTTGTCCACAATCTTGGCTCATTGCAATGCATTTTGGGTTTAAGTTGGCAAAGGATACAGGTAAGAACAAAAAAACCCAGCTAGACAGAACGCAAAAGAATAGAATCAGTTTCATAAACTTTTTTAAAACCTGACAGCGTCTAAAAACAATACTCGTGGTGGGATGCAAAAAAACCTGAAGATGGTATGGCGCAACAGATAAAGTTCTCCATCTGAAAGTGTATGATGCTTTAACACACAAAAAAATCTAGATTAAGTCGTCAAATGCACTAATTGACTAGTTGCATCATGCATTTCATGGAAGAACATGGGTCATATGGATTTGCAAAGACAGGACAGTGAGTAAATTATGTTTTGTTTTTTTGTTTTTTTAATGGGTGAACTTCCATTTTCTGCAATGCAATGCATGATTATTCACGTTATTCTGAAGAAAAAATCTAAATGTAATAACCTTCTTTGCTTCTGAAAAGACCCTTCCTCTGCTGATTCAACCAAATCTGCAGAGGCAGATAAAAATATTATCATCTAACAATATTATAGCCTGCTTTGTCTTGCTTCCTAAGGTTTCTTTCTCAAACCGCTTACTTTTTCCTTGCCTCTCAAACCGTGATGGATTTGATCAAAGTCCCACCCTTCATTATTTCCCACTAACTATTCAGTTTGACTCGGAAGTGAGTCACATTATGGATGTCGCCGTTTCTGTTATGAAAATATTAAGAATGAAAGAGTGATTTTCCAGTAGGAGAGGGAGAGACTGATATCATTTCCAGCATCCTTTTGCACAGCTGCAATAACAGGCCACCCTGAGCATGGCAGGACGGAGCAGGACTGGGTGAAGTCGGATGACACAAAAAGCCTTCAGGATTACAACGGGCCTCTTAGGGCCACCATCGACTGTGATCTTCCTGCACACATTAAGCCAGTCAAAGCAGCTGTCCTGAGGAAATACTGTGAGGAGTCAACCACACACACACACACACACACACACACAGAGGCTTTGAACTCAGCCTGTACGTTTCATCAAGTAATCAATACCTGAACCACAACAGACCCTAAGCTTAGTCTTGCGTAGTCAAACCTTTGACTGTCGGCATAAAGCCAAAATGTGCCCTCTTAAAGAGGAAGTTAATGGGCTAGTGGCCAAAAGTCCTGTTCACCTTAAAATAACTATAACTATATTGGCATTCATGCTAATGGGGAACAATGTTCTGTTTGTTTTAAGCGCACAATGCAGTTTTGTTGTCTGATGCATTAAATACTTGAGCCGGATTCTGATTGGCTGGATTCTTTAGCTTCTGATTGGTTGTCAATGTTTTTAATTGTTCATCATATGGAAAAAAATCATTGTGAAAGTAATTCAAATGATATGTTCCTCTGTGTCGTTACATTTGTGGTCTGGACTTCACTACTCTCATAGAAATGATTAAAACTTAATTGTTATAGTTATTATCCTTGTGTGAATGGGCCTTAAGACTACCAATATTTGTTAGATTTTTAGGGATGCACTGATATTAAAAGTCTGACCAAAACAATAAGAGGTAACCAATAACCAATAAACAGGCGATTTAATTAAAATATCATAAAAATGTGTCAAAATAAATGAAAAAGAAAATACGAAAAACTAAAATAGTGATCATGAATAAATGAAAAATAAATAATAATATGCATTAAAATATTAAAATATGCATCACAACATTATAATGTACAGTATGAAAAATGGATGTCAATTTTGAGATCTGCTAGAGAATATATTTAACAACATTATTTTATTATTTTTTATAAAGATTAACTTTAAGTCAGCGTTAGATGATGACAAATGTGAAAAGGTAATTGAGCGTAAATCCGATATCTTTTTTTGAGTGAAATTTTTTATCAACAGGTTCATTTGAAATTGATCATATCACAGTATCAGATGAGCACATGCCATATCGGTGCAGCGGTCTCTATATGTGATGTTTTAGTTGTGTGATTTTTCTGTGGTTTCCCTGGACGACCATTAATGTCAAGCCCCTCGAACCGACACAAACTGCTCTAATCCGATCCGTAAACTTCCCCTCCTCCTTTCAAAGCCAGACCCTACAAACACACTCAAAGAGATGCACACTAGAACTGTATTAAGAAGAAGAAACGCTGCTTCATAAATATTCAGATTTGTTAGGGACATGATTTTTCTGTTTAAAGAACAAATGAAACGTGATTCACACGCATGCACAGATGTTTGTAGGTCTCGCTAACCTCTGTGTGAGTGTTGATGGCAAGTTCTCATGCCACGGCACATTCCAACCGTGTCTAAGACTAAACAGCCACTACAGTGATAGAAACCAGAGGAATTCAGCGCTGTCACCCACTCGAGTGTGTGTGTGTGTGTGTGAGAGAGAGAGAGGTCTTTGCAAGGGCATCATTTTATTTGCAGTAATTGGTTTCTGAGTGCCATTTGGCTCATTCACTGAATGTTTTTAACCATTTCTCAACCATTCGTTTGAGAACTGATGCCGATTTGATACAGAGATCAGCCGTTTTTCGGGTTCAGTGTGTGTGTGTGTGTGTGTGTGCTCACAGGATGTGGCTTTGAGAAAACAGATCTCATTCCTGCATTCCTCTGTCGCCATAATGGCCTCACTATCGGCCAATCAGCATCCAGAACCAATTATGGCATTATGACCTCAAAATCTCCCTGGAGATAAACAAAAAAGCAAGACAAAGACAACCAAGTCCATATTTTCACATGTAGGGATTCGGGAAGTACCTCTGCTAGACACCTAAACAACACATGCACAATTCTATATAAGGCGTCTTCCATTTGGCTGTGAGTCACCATTAGTGCTTTATAAGGGAGCGGGACTAATATTTACACTAGAGAGGTCAGAGAATGTGCGTGTTTGTGCTACAACTGTTTATATGAGCACTAACACACACACACCCATTAGAATAATCATTTCCTATGGGAGTAATAAGATAGGGTGGGGGTTCTGACATCACTTCCTGTTGGGGTGAGCGACTTCAAGTCCCTGTGGGTTAAATTCATAGATATCATATATAAAGGCTAGATGTCTCGTGCGCGCTGCTGGCCAATGGAGATCGACGTCCGCACACGGCGGCCATCTTGCCACAGTGGACTCGCTCACTCGTTTAATGGTGCATATACTTTTAAATAACCATAACTTGCTCAATTTTCTACCGATTTTCAAACGGTTTGGTTTGTTATAAACGTCAGAGATGTAGTTATGACACTACATACATACACTGCATACATATGAATAATTATAACATACATGTTCAAGCATTCGGAATTATAGCCACGTTAATAACGTTTGTAAGAAACCAAACTGTTTGTAAATCCGTCAATATTTCAGCGAGATATGAGGATTTGTGTGCATGCTGATCACTCACCTAATGCAAAGCTTCACTGCGGTAAGATGGCCGAACGGTGATGCCGGAAGTGACTGCGCCATAAGACATCTAGCGTTTATATATGATATCTATGGTTAAATTATCCTGTATAATTAACAAGCTTCAGAATACTAGCTTTTTAAAAAAAATGCATTAGTATGCCATGTTATTTTACGTGTTTAATTTAACGTGTAGAGTTGAATTAGTATCTTGTAAAAAAGTTGTTTTTCCAATTCTGTGTAAAAGCGTCTCGAAAAAGGAGACTAGAAATGGAGGATTTCATTGTGGGATAGAGAATCTCATGAGTGTGCTCTGTTGTATTCTGCACATCATCTAGGTAATTTATGCTTACAGAAAATTGGTACACATATTGCAAAAATAGAAATGATAGTATGGTATGGTGCTATTCAGAACACAAAATGGCCAAAAAGACAAAGGCCAAAAATATGCAAGTGTGCAAAAGCTCATCCATCGGATTGCAAGTGCACGGTCCTGCTGTACATTCTTGATGAGGTTTTCTTTAGTTCCTGTAGAGGTAATAAACCTCAAGTATTCAAGGGGGCAATGGATAGAGTTACCTTAAAATGTCTGTGCCATTAAATAAGATATGTTTTACTGAATCTTGGCAACAGCGAACATGGAAGTTATTTTCTGTTTCAGCCAAAACTGTTTCATTGATAGGTAACTAGTGCTATTCTGATGACGCGTTTTGACTAGGAATGCACTGAAATTTCGGCCGCCGAAAATTGGATTTTCGGTTTTTGGCTTAAAGAGAAAAACAGCCAAACATATACAGTTGTGGTCAGAATTAATGGCACCCCTAGTAAAAATGATCAAAAATGGCTGTAAAAAATAAATCTGCATTGTTTATCCTTTTGATCTTTAATTCAAAAACTTCAGAGAATAAATATGCTTCCGAGATATTTTACTCGTAAACAATTCTAGGGGTGCCAATAATTGTGGCCAGCGTGTTTTGGAGAAAAACAATTATTTCCTAATGTGATTTCCCCCCCACATTCAATTCTTTTACTTCAATGAAAGGTTAGATTTTTGCAAATTTTTTGAATGAAAGATCAAAAGGAAAAACAATGCAGATTTATTTTTCACAGCCATTTTTATCATATTTACCAGGGGTGCCATTAATTCTGAGCACAACTGAATGCCACCCTGTCCCTCAGTATTCAGCGCTCAGGCTTCACTCTCGCTCTAGTCGTTATCATTGACCGGAGTGAAGCTCACCTCAATATTCTGCTCTATGCATTTGCACTCCGGTCAGTTGCTCACGGCCTATGGGAATGCTCCACTCATGTACTGCTCACTGCCGGTCTGCTTAAATAATGCATCGACATTAAACTTCTATGTAGTAGTATACTTGTTTCTGTTTGCAATAGCTCTATTGTGCTGTAACATGGTGTGGTATAGCCGTGCTGGTAAAATTACGCTACTCTCTTTTCGCTGCATCCCTAGTTTGGACTCTTTTAGCATCTATTTCAAGCAAACAATGTGGAAAAGCTACAAGTAAACATGCTAGCAGTGTAACTAGATATAATATAAATGTGATTCTGTTCGAACTGTTGCAATGGAAAGAAAAAACTGACCATGGAAGGTCACTATTTAGACCACTCACGATTTACTTGCGTAGAGCATTAGCGACTTAACTTTCAATACATTTACGTTAACATACTTAACATACCAAAAACGCTAATGACATTTCATCAACAGAAGCATGTTTAAACTCAAGCCTAGTTTAAAAGTCAATATACCTATTCCAAACAAATCGACAAATTAGAAAATGTTGTACTTACAAATGCTCACTTCGTGTAAATCAGTCGTCTTTGCATGTTTATAAACTATTTTGTATTACACTAACAAAGTCTGAAAAATGGCCAAATTGGGAATAGAAAGCCATCAAAAACACTGCAAATATGGAAAAATTAGAACGAAAAGGAAAAAAGCTGGCCCTGAGAGTGTGTTTCGGCCTGAAAGCTTAATGCACAGCTCAAAAGCGAAACCCTTTGTTCGGTTATGCATGAGTGTGCATGTGTTAATGGCCAGGCAATTATGCAACCTTGATGGTAAACTTCAGAGTGAACGAGTGGCAGCACTAGAGCTCTAAAATATCAGCGTTAACACAATTTCAGCCTACACGGCTCTCGATGCCAACCTCTAACCACCTCCACTCTTTCTTTCTGGCTGTCTGTCACTCTTTCCTTTGGCTTCTCACATTCCCTCTGTTATTCTGAACGCCTGTGGGCTGCATCTCTCTCTTACTCGCACTTGTTTGATACCGTCTTCTCTTACGTCTATCCTAAGGTGGTTTTGTAAAGATCTAAAAATCTTTTTTTATTCCAGCAAATAGATATTTGTATGAAATCCAGTTCATTCAGTTCACTTCCTGACCCTCACGCCAAGCCAAATGCAGTTCAGGGTGGCCTGAGTCTGGAAACTTATAAAAGTCTCTGAGGGCAGCCTGAGACGGCAGACAAGATTTCGGGAGCTGATATGGAGCAGAGCAGGGGTGGGGCTAATGTGATGTGGGTGTGGCCTAAACAGTGGGCAGAGCATGGAAGAACCCATGTGAGAACCGAGCCAATTCCAGCAAATTCCTATTCAATGACAGCAAGGACGAACCATCTCCATGACAATTAGGGCAGTCCGTCTGGAGGAGCATGTTTTTGATATCAAGGGATCACTTAAAGTGAAGCACGCTGTCATCATGATGGAGAAGACGTCTTGGCGATGACATCATGTATGATATCACCCTCTATTATTAAGCCTAATATTCCCACTGTGGATTAGCAGATCATAAAACATGCCAGTAAATCACATTTAGGTCCTGAGGTGCTACGACAAGCAGATGGTGCGCGTTATCCACTGAAAGACACACAAACAGATCCTGGATCAGTACGTGAAAGACTGCCGCTTGACTCATTTGACTTTGATGAAAACACATCATGGAGTTCAGAAAGGTTTTTTTGGAGAGGATTTTTGCAGACCCAGCCAGGATTAGCTGCACTTCACTCAGAGTAGCCTTGAGGTAGCTGGCACCTTTGTTGCTATGGGAACTGCTGATGCTGTTGTCATGATGTCACTATGACTGAAACTCAAAATTTTATGACATCATCACTGTGGAGATGATTATGTACTTCACCAAATCCCAATTCGCATGCTTCTACTAGGATGTGCACGAGTAATCGACTAGTAAAAACACAATTTAAACAGCAAAAATTGATTTTCCCTGGCACCTTTGCGTGCCGCAGGCAACATGTACTTTACTACTGAACCCTTTTCTTAAATCTTACGCTTACAATTGAATTGGATGGCATCCAATTGCAATGCGGAGGAGATGCTGTGTGCTTCCAAGTGGCAACATTTAGATTTTCACTGGTATATTCAGTTTTTATTGGAGTCATGCATTCACAGTATGAATTTAACACACGTTACCAGCCAAATGAGAGTCCTTTTTAAACAGCCGCCGGTATTTTTGATCATCTACCATTTTGGACTGACATTTAACAAGAAATGCAAATTGATACAAAGATGTGCATCTAAACTAAAGAATTACTATATTACATATTGCTGAACAGACAAAAAAAAAAGCTTTCAATGAGCATGATTGGCTGTTTTTGTAGTTATAGATGACTCTATAGATGGCACTGACTTTGTCATACCTTTTTTATTATGAATAATACACAATCTTAATCCCACATACTACACAGGAGAGACAGTATGATAAATGTGATTCAGTACTTGTCATTCTGTGAAATATGAAGTCAACAATGTATTTTTACTCATCCCTAAACTGTTGCATTATCTTTTGGTTAATGATAAAGCACTAGGCCTAGGCTACATCTAATGTGATCATCTCTAAAGTGATAGAGCTAATGTGCACAATTAGTGGTCGATCGATATATCGCCAAGGCCGATATTTGGCACGGCATCGGCCGATAAGTGTTTCTGATTGGCTGATGTGTTGGAAGCGGGACTTTTATTTTGACGGGCGGTGAAAATAAACATTCTCCATCTTCATTAGTTTATGTCAGTCATATCTTATACTTTATTAGACAGAACTGGTAAGCAAAGAAAGTAAATGGTACTATGCAGCGAAAAAGTAAAGCGTTTGCTTTTAAATTATTTGTAACAGAAAAGGCAAACAATCAGTTTTCTTATTTACTGTCAACATTCAGCAAATGCGCATCTACATCAATTAAGCAAATCTCTGAATATCTAATAAACATTTAATTTCACAAACCTTGCAGATTTAATGGAATCCAGCTGTGATATCTTGTGAAGTGTGCATTTGTAGCCTGATAAACGTGTGACTGCGAGTGACGGTCGGTCCGTGCGAAGTGAGTGAATGCGAACAGAAGACCAGCCTCACAGGAGACACGATCAAAAAACGTTAAATCCTTCATTTTAAAATATGCTGTCGTGCTATAACCAGTTGCTCACTGTGTCATATTCATATCGTTTTCACTGTGTGCTGTATGTAAAATTAGCGTTACCTTGTCTTTATTTGAAAAAATATGATTACCAGTGCGCACGAAATTGCCATATTACTGAGTGCCCTGTTACAGTGTTTACTTCCTTTTCATTCACATATTCATATATTTCTAAACAATTACTTTATTTGTGGAAAAAACTGTAATAGGATTGCAGATTCAAGAAGTTGCCATTGAAAGAATAAGCATGTTTATTTTAAAGATTTTTTTTTCTAATTTATTTATAATTTAATAAATATTGATTAAAATAAATATAAAGTGTGTATATATAAATATCGGCTTTATATCGGCCATCGGCCACCCTGCTCTCTAAGATATCGGCATCGGCATCGGCCATCAAAAAGCCAATATCCGTCGGCCACTGGTGCACAAGTGAAATACTTCATTGAACTTGCGAGCGAGTTAAACCGCTCTGGGAGAGTTTGGGCACAGGGCTAGTGGAGGTGTATATTTAAACCTGTCTGGCTGAAACTAGAGATTATGTGTGTCTCATACCAAACACCTGAGGCAAAAGGCTCCCATAGCTCTCTGTCTGTCTGTCTGTCTGTCTGTCCGACTCACGCCAGCTCCATAACTCAAGACTCACCGCAAAACAAACAACTTTTTTGTCATCGAGCATGTCACACACACACACCACCTGTTATTTTACAAATGACTAATGCCTTTTCACACGCAACTGCACAGAGGTGAATGACCGTCAAGTTTTTTCTGTGTAAGTATTTTGTTTGTGTACTGCATGCATGTGTTTGGATTATATGATAGCACTGATATATTTGAATGGCATGTTTGTAATGACTCTCACACGTCTGACCGAAGCCTGGTTCACACTGACAGGGATTAAATCGCTGGACATTGTCAAGTCACTTTGCTTTTTGGTTTTTAGTAGGTGTTTCTTCTTGACCATCAAATCCAATTAACCTTAAGACAAGACAGCGGATATTTAAAGGGATAATTCACCCAAAAATTGTAATTCTTTCTTCAATTACTCACCCTTACGTCGTTCAAAAGCCATAAGACTTTTGTTCATCTTCAGAACACAAGTGAAGATATTTTTAAGGAAATCTGAGAGATTTCTGTCCCTCCATTGAAAGTCTATTCACCCAAAACTTCAAAACGTTGATAAAGAGATTGTATATAAATCCTTTAAGTGTTCTGAATAAACACGATCACTTTATATGATGAACAGATTTAATTTAAGTTTTTATTTACATAAACATTGATCAGCGAACATAGAGAACCGGAAGCTCAAGCATGCTTGAATGACAGGCGAGAACCAATGAGGTTTGTTCTCACGCCTCAAGCAAGTACGGTTGAGCTTCTGTTTATCTGAGTGCTCTATGCATGTTTGCTGATCAAACACTGACCATTGAAAGCATTAACAACTTTGTCAATGTCAGACAATGACAACTTGCATACTTTCAGATTACAGTCTGATTTTGCCAAAGGAACAAACAAAACTCCATTATATGGCCACTCTGTATACCTAGTATTCAAATGACATGTGCCATATAACAGCAGCTTTTTTAACCACGGTAAAAGGAATTAGCCAAAAAAAGGAGGTTTGTATGTGTCTGATAGTTCAGTTTAGCTTAACGGACAAAATGGCAACAAGGCTTCTCGGTGCAGCGATTTGATTGGCTATGTGACCTGTCAGTCATTTATCTGTCGTAAGGTCACCGTTGAACTTTTATAGGACATCAGCGAGGAAGGGATGATTTTGTCTGGTTAATCTGATCTCAGTCAGGTCCTGATCTGATTCAGTGTCCTCACTCTGTGAACATAATCACACACTCACACACACACACACACACACACACACACGCTCCTCCCCAGGGTGCTCATCATCACACCTGTTTCCTAGAGCTCAAATCCTTCCCTAACCAAATCACAACCCTCTGACAACTATTCACCAAAACACAAAAATCCACTTAAACTCAGTCTTTTTTTCACTATTCGTATATTCGAGTGAAACTGTTTCTCGTACAAGAAAAAATGTCGTGCAGGATTTAATTGTGTCCATTGGGATTTGATTGTATTGTTGTCATTTGCAAGAGGGAGGAGATTTGGATTAAAGATTACGAGGGAACATGTCTTTAAAAAAAAAAAAGTATGTGCAGGGATAAATCATTTAGAATAAATCCTGCAATATTCCATAAAAAATAAGAATTTTGATTTTTTCCATTTTGATTTCATGGTGACTTTAAAACCTCTGGATCGACTCTAGAAAAAAAGACGTTTCTCCAAGCTATGACACTACCTCACAAAAATTCACAATGGAAACCAGAGTTTCAATCAAACTACTACAGAGACCATTAAAACTACAGTAACTTGCAACAGACTTCTATATATACACATTATAAGCACTATCCATGAGCAAGTCTATCAGTAATTTTTAAATTCACACTAAGGCTATTCTGTTAAATGGCTGATTTGGGCAAATATTGGTCAATAACTAATACTAATAAGAATAACTCAGTAACTGTTATTATTGTTACCATGGTAAAGGCCAAGTGCTTAAAACTAACATCCAAAATGAAACCCATATGATTCAAGCCTCTCGAGCTGCCTTTTCACTGTCTGTGAGTCTGGATACAACTAACGTTACAGCAATTCCTGTTCATCGTCTGTCATAAGCGGTGAAAAAGAAACATTATGCATGTATGGTTAATAATAACCACATATTAATTATACAGGCATAATGTGAGCTCAAATTAATCCTTCTCTAAAAACTATTTGGCAGTGAATGTAAAAATGCTAAATCATCCACATGGTAAAAATCCTCTATCCCATTGACAACTTAAGACATATGAAAAACACATTTCTTAAACATATTTTCTTTATAGTTACTAAAGTGAAAGCTGATATTAAAACGGATCACATCACACACACACAACAGCATCCTGACAGAAACATTGAGGAACTCTCCAGAACCGGCGTCAGATCCCATCAGGTTTTTCCCTCATGGACTTTCCAGAGAAAATTACATTTTATCTCCTCACAGAAATGATTTAGCAGAAATGACACTTTATCCTTTGCACGCAGAAAACACTCCTGAAGCTGTTACACACCACAATCAGACATAACACGCGTAATGACTCAGGTTAACCGTTTAACCACCACAACACAAACATTTTCATGGCCCTTCTGAAATGTTCAACTCGTTAAACTGACAATAAACTGGTTGAAAAATCACAGCTGCGCGTCACGCGTCTAAATATGCGCCATTCGCTCGAGCTGACGCGCCGCGTGGATCTTTCTGTGAAACTCCGTACGAACTTTCTGCTCTTACCTTCAGCGAACGACAACGCTCTCCTCACGAACCCGTGTGCGCCATCCTAATCCAAATATCGCGGAACTGTCGTCAAACTGAACGTGGGCTCTGATGGATATTTTGCTCGGGAGAAATGTGTGATCACGCGTCTGTGTTCCGCCGCTCCGGTAACGGCTCGAGCACGGTCGGGGACGCGCAGAGGGCAGGGCGCTGTGGACGCGCACTTCGTGTTGGAATGTCGGAAACGCGCTTTGCTCCCAGACAGTTTTGCTGTGGTTTTCATTTGATATTTTGAAGAACGTTAATAATAATAGAGACTAAAATGTAAAACTGTATTATATTTTGAGACAAATGTTTTTTTGTTTGTTTGTTTTTTGGAAATATCATTATAAGGACACTTGTGGTTTATTTTTGAAATCCTTTCCTTAGAAACTATATTATCACGTATAATACAGAATGCGATTGTCTTAGAAATGCTTAAGTAAAACATTTAATTTGTTGATACAGTCCCAGTTCATATCTGTGTCGCCATAAAGTTCATTTTGCCGCGAAACCTTAGCGCACAACCTCATAACCCCGCCCACAAGTGACATTTTCATACATTTCTACTCAACTTTGGAAAGCTCAAGGGCCACAAATCAGGGCCACACTTTTAATTTACACAGTAGCCTATATTGCCAACACATATGGTACATTTTTCATTTATTTTTACACATTTCTTTTAGGTTATGCAAATAAGCTCTGTGACCTTTCCATGAACAAAATTCGTACATGTTTTGTTTATCAAGATAATCTGCACAAATGAACAATAACTTTTATGAATTTTGAAGCAGATACTATTGCCAGAAGTAAAAAGCCAAATGCAGGCTATAAATAAACTAGCAGCCTATATGGTCTTGATTTCAAAAACATTTTTGGGTGAGAAACTTTTTTGTCTGAAAGTTAGGGTTATAATAGTTTGCAAGAGTGCGATTATAAACACAATGAGGCTGTAAAAGCAGACTTGTGAGTTTGATGAGTTTACTTATTCAGTGTGATCACATTTAATGTCCCAGACAACCCCTGTAGTCCCATTTAGCGACTTGTTTACAACCCCCTTTTTCAAGACCCAAAAGCTTTTTAAAAAACCACAATTACTGGTGTATTTTACGTTGTAGAATAAAACATGAAAATATGAGTTTATATTAACCTCAGACCTTATTTTGGGCATTTAACCAAAACCCCATTTAAAAAAAATGCTAACTTGTTTTGGCCAACAAAAATACATCATCACAGATAGGCCTATCAAACAGTAAAACAGGGTAAAACACAATAAATTAAATACGTTAAGAAATCACATGCTGCCATACATACAATCTTTCAATTAAAGGGATAGTTCACCCAAAAGATTCATCTATCATCAACAACTCACCATCATGTTGTTCCAAACCTGTAAGATGTTCATATTTCTGAGGCCCTGAATCCCTATACAGTATAAATGAATGAGTATGTGAAACCTAAAGTCTCACAACAGATCTTTTTATCTGCTATCAGCCTTAATTTGAGAGTTGCAGTCTTTTGAAAAGTGTATTAATGTAATGTATATGGATAACATCAGAAAACACATTTAAAGTAATGGAAACCCAATGGAAGCATTCAAAGTATCTTTGTTTTTGTAACCTCATTGCATTTCTGTTGAGAACTAATGCTGCCATTCAAAACCAATCAAAAATGAAATTAAACTTTCCATGTTTTTTTGTTTTTTTAATGGTGCTTATTTGACCATTATGGAGCTCGCCATCTGGTTGCTATATGCTTTCATTGTTGTAAAATAAGGAGTGTGAACATTCTGCATATCATTCTACTTTGTGTCCTGAAAGAAAGGCATGAATTATTCCTAAAAGCCGATAGCTATTTCTTTTTTTTTTCCTTTTGCGTCAGCTGAAACTCATGCATAAACCATCACTACAATATTAATCTAATACATATCTGACCATAGCTCTTCGTGAAATATCTTTTTCCTCTATGATACAGCGACCACATTTAGGGCAGAATATTGAAGAATGAGAATGACAGAAGTAGACCATCATCAGCCATGGAAAAGCCGGAAAATCCTATTCCCTCATGACAGGACAAAGCTGATTCAGAGAAAGTGTTGCTGAGCTCATTGTGTGTGGGTTATTGGTTTGTGTGACTCTATTGTCTGTGGGTTCAGGGTGGATATTCAGTATGAGAGACAGGAAATGAGCTCTACTTCTCATGACTCACACAAGCCACATCATAACCTGATGGCCCTCTCCTCTCCTCTCCTCTCCTCTCCTCTCCTCTCCTCTCCTCTCCTCTCCTCTCCTCTCCTCTCCTCTCCTCTCCTCTCCTCTCCTCTCCTCTCCTCTCCTCTCCTCTCCTCTCCTCTCCTCTCCTCTCCTCTCCTCTCCTCTCCTCTCCTCTCCTCAATATGTTGTTTCTCCCAATTGAGGAAATGAAAAACATCTCTAGGGCAAAGAGAGTCTCATTTTATGATATGATTATGAGTTCTTGCATTCAGCTGGATCTTCGCTTTGGGCAAGAGAGAGGGAAAGATGAACAATCCCATGCTTTGAACGAAAAGTTCACCCAAAAATGGCAATTCTGTCATCATTTGTCATGTTGTTCCAAACTTAGATTACTTTCTTTCTTCTGTGGAAAACAAAATTACAATTTGCACCATAAAATATACAACTATATTTTGATGTTCTGAAGTCATGGCATTGTTAAAAATGTACTTCATTTTTTCAGTGATAATTACTGAGCTGAACTTGATAACCCTGATAAGTTTGATTCACAAATGAATCATTTAATCTGGTTTTGTGAATAATTGATTCACTGACACGATCTAGTTCAAAAGAGTGAGCCGTTCACAATCGGACATGCAGAAATATCTTCAAAATGTCATTTGCGGTCCACATAACATAAGAAAGCATGAGTTTTGAACAACACCAGGTTGAGGAAATTGACAGAATGTTCATTTTTTGAGCAAACTTTTGAGCTTACATTTTGTTTTTGCCGCCGTTTTTACACAGTGAAGGACATATGGTTTAAAAGGAAGTTAGGTCATCTGACCCTCCTGTGCCATGAATGCCGTACTCCATTTCTGACGGATGACAGGAAGTCCTGCTGTCTGACAGGAAATGGACATGACAACAGAAAGGAAATTACACATGTCCCAGAGTCCTGTGCAGCTGCAGCTCATCTCTTCTCTATATTACAATGGCTCAAATATTATTTGGACACTAAATTCACACCTATAAATCAGAGTTATTATAACTAAAACTGAAACTGAAACTAAAACCATAAAACAGTTTCTTTACTTGAACAAAATAAAATCAAATACAAGCTATAGCAGGACGCCTGGCGCTCTTTTTTTAATTCCTTTTTCCTATCACATATTTTAGGAATCATAAATTAGGAATCATTCGAAAGCTTAAAAACTCAAAATGCATCCTGTCAAAACCATTTCGAAATCGGACATTGCGTTACCATGGAAACGGTACTTTAAAATCTTTTAGCGGGCTCCTGCACTATAGTGGGTGATGTTTCATATTACAAAATTTATTTTAACAATTTTTTTCTAATCTTGACAAAACACATATTGACGGAAAGGTCTGAGACTCAAGGCTCCATATTTGCTGACTGTTTTGTGAATGAAGAGATATTGTGAGAGATTGAGAAATATATTAATTTGTCACAGGAAAATGTCAAATAATGTCAATTTATTTAACAAAATAAATTCAATGGAATATGGGTGTCTATTTTTGGTATAGCACCTAAACAAAATCTCATGGGAACTTCAATTTTTGTGATATCAACTTCAAATTTGGAACACAACTTGGTTGTGATTTCACAAGTTCACTTGGTTGTGAACTTGGTTGACATATGGCTTTGATTTCATAGCAATTATAGAGTAAAATTATTTAGAAAAATATATATTTTACAAAAGTACAGTATTTGTTTTACAGTAAACTACACTTTTATCAAATGTTTCAAGGAAACATTTCTCATTTTAATTTAGTTTAACCTGATTTACTAAAATAAAATAAAAGTTAGTAAAAACGATACAGACATACTGTATAAAAACTATTAAAAATAACAGAAACACACAACAAAATCACTAAAATTAAACTGAAAATGGAAAATATATATATATAAAAACGATTGAAAATAATAATAAGTACTTCAATGATACTAAAAAAACACTGCTACAAATTTGTGAATGTCATTTCATTAATTTATCAAATCAATAGTCCAAATAGTAACTGTAACTAACCTATTTAAAACTGTTCAAAACTGAATTTGACTTTTGGTTACACTTTATTTTGTGACGTAGTTACTTACATAAGTACTGAATAATCTTAATTGACTTGAGTTACGGTTAGGGTTTGGTTTAGGGTTAGTTACTTGTAATTATGCATAATTTACTGTTATTACTAGAAGTACATGTATTAACGTGTAACTACGTCACCCTAAATTAAAGTGTCACATGACCTTTTTCAAAGATTTTCTCTTTTTTTCACACTCCGTTTTTCCGTTACATAAAAACACCAGAGTCGCCGCTTTTCACCCCAGATATTGTGTTTTTTATATAAAAACCTTTAATTAATTCACACCTGCTTATAAGCCCAACTGTGTTACAGCTGTTCAGTAGCAGCCTTCAGCAAACCGTCTGTCCTGAGAACTGTAACACTGCTGTCTCTAGCGCTTCATCCCAGAAGGAACTAAATCTAATTAATTAATGGCAACCATCTAGCAAATGAGCTGGAGGAGAGAGAGAGAGAGAGAGAGAATCAGACACTCATCAATGTCTTCATACATTTGCTTTATTGAATTCTTCAAATGTCAAGACCATAGAGGGAATTCAGTAACTCCAGTACAAAGACACCAGCTACAGATGAACCTGCCTCTCTTCACACGAACACAACATCGCACTTTCTTACATATAATATGAAAGAAATTACAAGTATAAAATTCAGCTTAAAATCAAAATAACATGTATACATGCAGATGAAACCACAACCCTTCTAAAATAACGTTTTTACATTTTAATAACGTGCATAAATGCATGGCAAACGTGAACTGCTAAAATAAAAAAATAAAAAAGAGCAGATAAAAACAGCATTGTAAAAAAATAAATAGGAAACAAGTGAATAATTGCTTGACACAAAAAAACGCGGTCATCGCAAGATAGGAGGAGGGGCTACTGCACGAGAGGGGGCGGGGCCTCACAATTACCTGCAGGAGGATCAGAGCAGTGCATTAACGCACACGTGGATCATGTTCACATGCATAGCAAGAATGCTGTGGTGTGCGGCTACCTGTCGAGGCGGTTGACCACGTCCCTGACGGTGCCGATCAGGTGCTGGTGCTCCTGTGGGCTGGACAGGATGATGCTGTGAAGCTTCTTCATGTAGGAGTCGATGGAGTTGAGTGTGGGCGTCTCTCCGCTGCCTGCAGGAACACGGGGAAGTCAGTCAGGAAAAGATTATCTTTCACATAATGGGAAGATCGGATTCACAGTTGAAACAGCCTTCACTCAAATAAGCTTTGGGAATGAAACAAAGAAAGTAATATGTTGGCAATATTTTGACAGATCATTTTTTTTTTCATAAGAAAATGTTTTATTGGAAATATATTCAGTTAGTGACAGTGAAAAGATTTCTTTTTTAAAGAAATACTGTTTTTATAGCTTTCCATTCATCAAAAAAAAATAAAATTCCAACATGTTTCATGAGCAGCAAATCCACACGTTAGAATGATTTCTGAAGGATCATGTGACACTGAAGACTGATGCTGAAAATTCAGATTTACATCACAGGAATAAATTACACAAATAAATAAAAAATATATTAAAATAGAAAACACTTAAATTATAAAAATATTTCACAATATTATATTTTTGATCAAATAAATGCAGCCTTGCTGAGCATAAGAGACATCTATCACAAAAAATAATATATATATATACACACACACACACACACACACTGTTTAAATAATTTATATACATATTTATATTATGTATTTATATTATATATTCCATACAGTATATACATATATATATATATATATATTTTTTTTTTTTGTGATAGATGTCTCTTATGCTCACCAAGGCTGCATTTATTTGATTTATATGATTCATATATTTAATGTAATTAATATATTATGTATATATTTTTTTATTAATTAATATTGGGAACAAGCACAACCAGGATCTCAGTATTTAATTTCATTAGAAGTGGAATAAAGTGGAATATATATATATATATATATATATATATATATATATATATATATATAGGCCTATAGAAAGGTAATATTTATTTAAATATTTCAGACATAAAATATATTTATGGTCATGGCTGAAATGAATCATTAAACTGATTTAAACAAAATGAACTAAAATGAATCAGACTGCACAACTGAACCCAGCTGGCTGGAGGTTTTTGTAGTTCAGTCATGTGTGTGTGTGTGTGTCTCACCGGGCAGGGGGACAGTAGAGAAGCTGTGTGTGAGGGCCGAGCGCAGGGTGTCCAGGTGTTGCTGAAGGAGGCTGTTTCGCGTGCGTTCCTGCAGCACGTCTCCTTCCAGACGCTCCACGGCGGAGCGCATGCTCTCCACATGCTTCTGCAGCGCCGCGTTTCGCTCCTCATACTCCATGTTCGTCTTTCTCAGCTGACGCATTTCAGCCTCACGCGCTGTAACACACACACACACACGCTCAATGAATCATGTTTTCCTTAAAGACATACTCACACACTCAACAGCACTCTACTCTCACCTTTACTGTGATTGAGAAACTCTTCAGTGAAGATGGGAATGTCAAACACAGAGCGATCCTTTATCTCCAGATCCTTCTGAGACAGACAGAATGTTTGTCATTGATTAGAAATAAATATTATAATATAAAAATATAAAGACCCGATCAGAGTCTGCACCCATAGAATTACAGTGGCTGTCAAAATTATCTACATTTCGTCCACACTTTGGGTAGGGTTACATTTACATTACATTTACATTTACACATTTGGCAGACGCTTTTATCCAAAGCGACTTACATTACATTCAAGGTACACATTTTACATTTTGTCAGTTCTTGCTTTCCCTGGGAATCGAACCCATGACCTTGGCGTCGCTAGCGCCAACACTCTACTGTTTGAGCTACAGGAAAGCAGGAAAGCTACTTTGCAAGTTTGTTCATTAAATATTAGCCTAAATCGATCATATTCCAGCTACTAATAACATATTTAACACATTTTATGAAATAAGGGTTTCCACACCTTTCTATTTTCAAGTTGTTTGCAATTTTTGGATCATTTTATAGAGTTTAGCCTATTAACTATTGTATAAAAAAACATCAAATAGTAAAAAAAAAAAAATATATAAAAAAAAATATATATATATATCAAATTATAGCTATTTAAATATTTTTTATTTTCCATGACTGTTCAAGATTTTCTAACTTTTTGTGGCTTTTACAGTCATTTTCCAGTAGTTTGCGACTACTTTGCGATAAAAATCCCTGTAGCCAAATTAAATATTTTAGTATTATTTTTATCATATTGTTATATTTTACTATTTAGTATTATATATATTTTAAAGAAAGAAAGAAAGAAATCCCATTACTTGTATAGCCTTTTCTGAATATTGGATAATCTAATAAAAAATATTGTATAAAAAAAGGCAAATGAAATAGTTTAGAATAATAATAAAAGACTACAAAAACAGATGTTGACTAAAGAGTTTTCCTTGACTTTCCCAAGACTGTTTAGGATTTTATTGCCATTACTTTTCCAGTCTTGCATGATTATTGGATGATTCCATAAAAAGATCATTACATAAAAACAGCAAATTAAATAGTTTAAATCAATAAAAATAGATTTAGATTAACAAGTTTTCCATGACTTAAAACCACAATCTCCTGTTAATTCCAGGTTTTCCACGACATGAAATATGTGTCCTGTCGTGGATATTTTTACCTCATGAAGGGATTCACCAGGTGCCTGCCGTCCAGCATCTGATAACGACAGCAAGAGAGAGGAACTTTACTTTGGACAAGTGATTTGTGATGCACATCATTTTGTCAGTCTCTTCGTTTCTATTCTCGTTTTACCAGGAAGAACCACCCGCTGTGAAATCTCACTGGTCCCAAATCCTGCCCCACACAGCTTCACAGTGAACATCAAAAGTGTTCTGATTGGCTGTGGCTGTCACTTCATTGCAGGATTGACAAAAGTTCGTTTTGGATTTCGTACCTCCTCTGTGTCTCTTTCCTTTTTGTTTCTCTTGCACTTTCCTGCTGAAGTGTTTATAGGCTTCGGTCTTCTGATACTGCTCCAGTTCTCTCATGTAGCGCTCCTTATCTCGGTCCGCTTCATCCAGATACCGCTGAGAGAGAACGAGACATGAGAGCGATGTTAGATGTCTCTGGAAAGCTTTTAATCTTGATTAAAGATGACCTTTTACGGTCTTCATTTTGCATGGGTCTACTAGAATCGGTTTTTATGCTTGGATGTTCAAAAAAATACATCATTTTTCACATATTTGACATTGTTGCGGCACCTCTCTTCCTGTCAGTAACGCTCTGTTTAGTTCCGGTCTCTATTAAGCCCCGCCTTCTGAAAAGCACAATGTGCTCTGATTGGTCGGCTGGACTAGTGTGTTGTGATTGGTCAACCACTTTAAGCGTATTTGGGAAATGTCGCGTCCCTTACCATGATCGTGAGTTTCAACACTACTTTTTGGCGGGAATTATTTAAATGAGGAATATTGTGACGTGTTCGTTCCCAGAGAAAACTCGAGACTACAATGGAGGCGTTTCAGGGAGTTCTGAAACAGTGACACTGACATAGAGAATAACTCCCTTTAGAGTTACTTTTCAGATGTTTTTCATGCTCAAACAGCAACATCACACACTAAAGAAAGTTGAAAATGTGAAAAAGCACAATAGTTCCTCTTTCAGGTTTACTGCACTATGTGTGTCCCGACCTGTTTCTCTTCCGGGGGCAGTTTGCTCCACTCGTTCCCGAGCATCCTGGTGATCTCTGGGAAAGGCACGTCTGGTCTTTCCGCCCGCAGCTGCTCGCGGCGCTCGTTCATGAAGCGCACGTATCCTGTTAACGGGGCTTTGGGGGCGTTGCTGTCCTTCAGTGGCTTCTTCCTCCTCCTGCCTTTGGTCCAGCTGCTCCTGCGAGGTTTCTGCCAAAAACACAGATTCACATGACTGGTTAACGCTGCTCGACCTGTGCAACGACAGCCATCACATGATCTGCTCACCTCCTCTCCGTTACGCTGGCTGCTGTTGTCTGTGTTGCCCCCCGGTGACCCGCTCTGCTCCTCCATGACCTCTGACCTTTAGTGTCACATATAGGAGATATGTAAAAAGAGAAGATGACTGGACTCAGCATTTAAAAATAATACTGTAATAAAACTCAAAATATCATGTACAAATTATGTTTCAATTATGATTACATATTATAATATATATATTAATTTTCCATCTTATACTCACTAACATAATATTCAAACACACACACACACACACACACACACACACATATATATATATATATATATATACTGTACATTAATAAATTGTATTTTACACACACACACACACACACATACACACACATATATATATAAATATATAAAACCTATATATAAGTATATAAAAGAACATATGTATACATATATAATATTATATATTAAATTATTTTCAATTTTAATACCACTAACACACACACGACATAAAATATACATATATAAAAAATAAATACATAAAACTGATCAATATAAATATATTGAACACCCATATAAATATATATCTATTATATTTCATTAATTTTCTTCAATAAAATTAAACTTTACTAAAATTACCATGGTTTCATGAATACAGTACCATTCATACCGTGTTTATGGGACATGTACCATGGTGATATATTAATGGAAATAATTATTTTAAGTAATATTGTACATCGATGTAGCAATCATTTAAAACTATTACCATCTGACCATTTTACTATAGTACAGGCACGGTACTTTATACAAGGTTGGTACAGAAGATTATTTTTACAGATGCATTAGAATCAAGCAAAACCCGACAGACGTCAATTGTCTCACCTGTCTTTTGTTCTGAATGTGGAATCACGTGTAAAATTGCGTCTTTGACGTGTTTTTTCGCACGATTTTTCAGGAATTTTACAGAGAAAAATATTCCGAGTCAAAACAATGCACGGAGCCGGCTGACGTCATCACGCGGCGACGGGAAGCAGGACGGCTTCGTCATGCGATCTCAGCCCTGTCAGTCAGATCCCTGATGCCTCCTCCTCATCACAATCTTTATTCTAATCATCCTCCTCTCCGCCTCAGTAAAAGCGCTTTATTTCGGTTAAAGCCTCAGTAAAAGCGCTTTATTGTGTTTGAAACGCTGCTGGAGTACTAACGGGTTACGAGAGATTAATGGGGTTTTACTGCCCTCTGCTGGCCAGAAGCTGCAAGTGCAACTAAATTAATTGCGGCGCTCCTCTGTTAATTTTTTTAATAATGAAAATAAAAATCTAAAACACAACAACATGAAAATAACAATATGTTTGTGTGTATTGAATCATACACATATTGTCTATACCATAGAATTAATATGTATGTATGTCCTGTACACTCTGTGCAAGCTGCCACTTCGGCCATGTAGTATGTTTTAAATTTTTCAATAATTTTCCTTGAAATGATGTATTAAAATCGTGTTTTCCTGTTTCTTGTCATAATACAAAAAAAGATAAATAATATTTGTATTTTTGCTGCTTTTTTGTTGTCTTCTCTTTACCATGTGACTATGAACGTCACATCTGACCAATCCAAAACGAGTTTACGACCACTACGCCCCGCCCACTTTATAAATTCATGTTTTGGCAGTTGCCGCTCTACCATTTTAAATTCTGTGCCGCATTGCCATCTACTGGCCATATGTTGCATGTTCATTGATAATAATATTATTAGTCTGTTTGTAAGCAAGCAAGTTAATAAATAAATAAACAAGTAAACAGACACTTATTTGAAATAAAAACCCTCAAAATCTGCAGAAGATTTGCTAGAGGCCTTCTTTTTTTGCTCACAAAACCTTGATAGTTGATGGTTCACACTCTGACTCTCTCTTCACAGCAGGTCTAAAGTAACATAAAGTGTTGAAGGAAGGTGTGAATTACAGTTGACTGTGTATGTGCTGGGGGTAAAGACAAATCATGTTTCCATAAACACTTTCCATTATGTCAGAAAGAATTACAGACAGTCTGAAAATGTGCTGAAGGCTGTAATTAATCCAGGTGGTCTGAGGGATCAATTCCATGTCCACATGAATGATATCAGAGTGACAGACAGTCTTTCCGCTGCTGCGGCTCAGGCCTCAGGCCTTGAGAAATGTGAACATCATTTCATGAAGTTAATGAGCTGACCTTTTGCCTGAATGGTGTTATGTTTTTGGAGTTGTTTATTATTTTGGAGGAATAAGGCTGTGTTTATAGCAAAGCTTCTGGAATGGTTTGGCATCAGGATGCATATTTTACATTTGACAGTGAAGTGTAAAATATAAAAACTGTGACCCATCACAGAACCAGAAATGTTGATAATTATTAAAAAAATATATAATAACAACAACAAAAGCAACAATATTAATAATACAAACATACTAAATTAAATAAAATTAAATAAAATGGCAAATTAATGAAATATAATAATTGTAATAGTCATAATAATTTAGTAATTAAATTAATATTCAAATAAAATGAAAATTAAATAAAAAAGAAAGAAAACTTAACATATTAAATAACAATTATAATACATTATTATGCAAATAAAATGAAAATAAAAATAACGCTTAAAAATTAAATAATAACAATAAAATAATATTCAAATGAAATGAAAATTAAATAAAATAATAATTAAAATATTTAATCATCATGATATAAGATCATTTTATCATTAAGTTACTTTTAAAATAAAATGAAAATTAAATAAAAATAGCCTACTTAAATATTTAGCAACAACAATAATAATTAAATATTCAAATGAAATGAAAATTAAATTAAAATAATAATAATAATTAAAATATTGTATTAAAAATAACAACACTAATAATGAAAAATAAAAGCGGTTAGGCAGTCCTAACTATGCACGATAATATGGTTGATTGAATGTTTTTTTTTGCACATAGCATTTATTTATTTATTTTTGTCTCACAACTCTTTCAAAACAGACCTAAGTCCCACTTTTGGGTCATGACCCCTCAGCACAGACCCATAATGGCCTGTAGGGGGCAGTAGTGCTGCTTGACTAATAATCACATGACACTATATAAAGAATAAATCACTTTATTGATCAGTTACAACAATTTCACGAGTGATCAGCCTGCAATATAATGAATCTGAAGTCTGCTGATGATAACTATTTAAATTGTCACGAAAGTGTTACACAATATCAATTTTATATGATTTGCTTATTGCTATTTTGCCATTTAGTGACTCAATCATGTTACTCCTCGATCAATGGCAGAGATTGCGAGTGTCTCTGGAGTCGCCCTGCGCGAGACGCCTGATGGATTATAAAAATGACTTTACTGTGAAACCTGGAAACTCAAACCATAATTCTCCGGCTTGTGTGTGTTTGTGAACGTCTGATGACCAACTCTCCAGCTTGTCATGTTGCTAAACTAATAAGTTAACCCCAAAATGTAAAGATTTATGTCGTTCCAAACCACTCTGGATTTATTTAGGACGGTGAATGGCCTTTAATGGCGCTCATAACAAATGCAGCAGCAGCCGCACACAGTTGTGCAGGTCTTCAAGTCTGGCTTTCTGTTAGTCAGATGAGGTTAGGGTGAGCATAGGTCAGAAGAACCTCTCTCTGAATATATCTCTGTGATGTGTGTATCTCTCTTTATCCTGACAGCTCTTTGACAGCAGTTTGCTGCCTCTGTTTAATGTCTGTTCAGTTTCACCTTTAAAAGAAGTGTAGCTCTAGTATACACTAACCTTGAGCTCAAGAAACATAAACAGAAAAGATAGAAAAACCATTTCAAACAAGTAACCCAGTGATTGTGACCTGTACAAACCATGAATGATTTTGAACAAATCAATTTTTTTTTAGTCCTGTCAAATTGATTAATAACATCTAACATAAAAGTTTGTTTATATATATACACCCACATATATTATATGAACACACTTTTATGTTACAGTAGATGCTACTGATCGATTTGACAGCACTCATTTTTTAATGTGAAAAATACAAAACACACATATGGGGTAAAATAATATTTTTATTAATATTACAACAATACTTACATTTACTCAGCTAATCACAGAACATGAGGTGTAACAAAAAAATACATTTTTCATATCCTGACTCTTGTTCAATCCAACATTTCATAATGTGGCCACTTATTTGAACGTTTTTTTTTTTTTTTTTTGCACCAATACAATCAACTTTAAAGGTTAAATTACATTAAATTGACTTAAAAAAAATAGTTGAGTCTTGTATAACAAAAAAAATTGCATAACTTATTTTGATGAGTTAAAGTTAGCATCACCCTAATTCCCTTGCCAAAAACCCAATATTATTTTTCCATTGGCTTTTGGATTATTGCAGAAACTAAGCTCTGTGACCAACAAAAGTTTATGATCCTTACATATTTTGTTCATTAAGATGATAATCTTCACAAATTAACAACTTTTATGTTTTTTGACGACAGGTGCTGCTGTTTTGCCACTGGTTTAAGGCATTGGTTAGCTAGTCTAGAGGTAGCTTGGTAGGGGAAACCAAAGAACTGAACAGTGATTAAATAAAACATTTAATTTTTGAGGCCTGGCATGTAACCTCAGGTTCTGCTTGTTCTTGTTGTGACTTAAGAGCTTCTCACCATGATGTAGCATGAACGGTTGAAGGTTCGTTTACTGTTTTCACTTCATATTTCCTTGGAATATTACTGTGCATGATTCATCAGTGCATGTTATTCTAAAGAAAATTGTTTTTTTTGTACTCATTCATCGAAATGAAGTATTTTCTCTGCCTCAAAGACGGTTGTCTTCTCTAATGATGATTCTGCATGACTGCAAGCATGATATTGCTTTTAAACAACAGTTCAATAATCAAGAAGTTAATACTGAGTACCTTACATATACTTAGCCCTCTGGTTGTGTTCAAAACCCTATATAACACTTTTGATGTTCCCGGTCAAAAATGACCGGCCTATAAAAACTAGCTTATAAATCACTTGTTATGCTATTATCACCCAATATTGGATTAAATCTTTTTGTCAACTTGTTCTCTTTCAATCAGGACTGGTTTTATATTTCTATTTGCATCTGATTAATCGTAGGCCTCATTTATTTGTGAGTATAAGGCATCTCATTTTTTGATTAAAAAAACATTATTTTTGAATAATTTTGGAAATATTAAATAAAATCTGAAGAAAATTGGCACTGTTGATCACACTAGTCTACTTTAATTTTTCACCAGGAATTTTGTTTTGAAAAACCTTTATTTTGTACAAAATGGCACATTGTCACACTGGGCCATTGAGGGCCTAACTGAAAGAGAACAAGTTGACAAAAAGATTGAATCCAATATTGGGTGATAATATAGTATAATGAGAGATTTATAAGCTAGTTTTTTTTAGACCAAATTTTTGACCGGGAACACCACAAGTGTAACAAGGTGACACTTGTTACCCCCCCCCCCCCCCCCCCCCCCCTTAAAAAAGTAAGAAAACTGTCAAAAAACATTTGAGAAGTAGTTATACCCTTTGTGAACAAAGTCACTAAGTTTCAGTCCAAAGCGATAACATTAACTAGTATTTTCGGGAAAAAGAAAATCATCTCCGGGTCAAAATGACCGGAACACAACCAGAGGGTTAGAATATAATATACATTTACACACAAACTGACCACCAACTGCAACTTTCAGGCGCCATCTTTCTTTTTTAGTTTAAGGCCCAATCCCAATTCTATTTTATACCCCTTCGCCTACCCCTTACCCTTGCCCCTTGAAACAGAGTGGCAAGGCATAGGGGTGAAAATATTCCCCTAAGAAATGGGACACCACTACTACACCGTTACACGTCATTATACGTCGTCGCTAGCGCCTACGTCACAGGAGATGCGCCAATGTTTATCACACACTTCCAAGATGCCGTCGTCAGCTGTAGTCATCTCAATTGCGTGGGTTACAGCTATTTTTTTGCATTTTTCTTCTGAAGTTCGCAGAAAACAACGAAGATGACGATATCTTCGACGCCTAAGTATTTTTGGACTTCAGGAAACGTTGCTCGTTGTCAGCGCGAAAACGAATGAGCCTCTGGGTTTCCTCTGGTGTCCCTGTTTGATAAAGAACATACAAGACTGGTTGATCATGTTACAAAAAGCACGAAACTGTGTAAGCACTGTTCGTTTATATCGTGTTCACATATAACCACAAGAAAACAATGCGTTCATAGCAGACGTACGGTAAAAGATAAGCCAATTCCCTGCCGCAATTACATTCACCGGTTATCATACATGAAAATATGTTGCGGGACTATCGTTAGCGAACTTCAGCGATTTTTTTGCAAACGTTTCTTTGAAGAACATGACCGTAAATATGAACACAAGATTGAATGTGACATAAAGAAAATGATTATTGGCAGCCATGTTGCCTCTGTAGCCGGTGTATGCAGGTACATTTCTCATACCCCTTCGTTTGAAGTGTGGTCCCGAAAAATCTTCGTTTCAAGGGCTATCTGGCCCTTCCCCCTACCCCTCCAACCAAAAGAGAATCGAGACAACCCTACCCCTTCACGGGAACCCGCAAAACAGAGGGGTAGGGGAAAGTGAAGGGGTAAGGGGTAGAATTGGGATTGGGCCTAACTGTCACAGAATGGAAAGCACAGGATTGTAGGATACCAAAGGCAGCGAAGGACACATCTATGCTGCCTTCAAAAATCCATCAGATCTCAGGAGAAGTGCCGGAACTGCATCATACAGGCCTACTGTACGGAAGTGGGCTGATTACATTGCATGGTCCAATACCTTAATGGACAAAATCAAGCCTGTGAATATTCAGTCACAAAACAGAAGTTAAAAAACACTGTGGACGGTGTTTCATTATGCGTTTAAAGCTCAGGCTGCGATGAGGCATGACTCTCAAGAACTCCCTCGCCGAGGAATCAGCTCCTCTCGAAGCACGACATTCACTTAAGAACAACATCAAGAGAAACTCGGAGGACATTCAGTGCGGAACATCTGCCAGTTCATTTATCTAGGGTTCAGTGAGCTTTGTTAGTGCTGAGCTGTTTGTTCATTCCTCCAGGGCCGGGGGAGTGTTTGTGTTGACCACTGCGAGGGAAATTTCCCCCCTAATTAATCTGTTTTAATTGTCGGTTCCTCATTGTCTGCGTCAATGTTAATCCTTCAGTCTAATCCGCGGACACACACACACTCATTTCCCGTCTCTCTCCGTGGCTCGGGAACTTTTGAGGAACGTGATAAGTGTTGGTTTCATCTCTAATTAAGCCCGAAACACTATCCGCTGTTAGCTTTACTGAGAGCCATTAAAACAAACACAGCAGAGAGGAATGAAGTGTCCAGGACAAACCTTCCCCCCTTGAGAAACGTGCTGCTGTATAATCACATTTCCAGGCTGTTAATTGAAAAGCAGAGTGTTAATCTTCCTTTTCTGAAGCGCTCATAATTACCGCTGCTCAGCGGCGTCTCCAAGATTAAAGTCATCTGAAAATCTCCCTCACCTTCATGAAAGGGCAGAAACTGATGCTCACTTTCTCATATAGGCTGTGTGTGGTAGCAGAGCATAGCTAGAAAACTTATTCTGGCCCAGACATAAAACAGTCATCTGACTGACACTTAAAATGGCATCCCGTTTGTCATTTTACTGTTCAAAATACTTTGCGACTAAAGGCTCACATTTAAACGTACAGTATGTAATTTTATCGCCGCTAGGGGTCGCTAACCTCTTTACAATAACAAAGGCGTAGTTTGATGATGCAACATTTGCTAAGAATTATGGATCTTGTCGTCAACGTCAAGCCGACCGATCTAATAATGTTTATGGATGAGTAAATACATCAATGTTTTTATCATGACTGTGATATGAAGCAGGGCGGTATTGCTAAGAGACAGCTATCAGCTCCACACGCGACGCGAGTCCCGCGGATATAAAAGGAATATGGACATTTCATTCTACCGAACTACACGCAAGTGCAGAGTTACTACTCACAGGTAGAGCCCGAAGCCATTTGTTTTGAGAATAATGGCTGGCTGATGAAGTTATTGGCTGGCTAGCCGGCTCAGCCAAAACCTAAATGGCTGCTGCAGCCACCAAACTTTTCATAGCTGCGAATGGCTGAAGCTGCCACTTCATGTCTACAGATGTCTATGTTATACTGATTTACTAGATCTCAATATTTCCAAGCAATGCATGGCTTACACTATATTTTACACTATATTTCTACAAAATGCAATACAATGTAATAAAGAAAACACCAGATTTTACTTTCACAACGTATGTACATATTTATTTTGTAGTCTGTATGCTACTAAACATTTTCAAATAGCCTACAATGTGTTGTGTTTAGGCTAAATGTATGTAGGCTAAGTTGTATACGATAACTTGGCATTATCATGGATGAAGCTTATCATATTACACCTTGAAGGAGCAAGTGATCCATATTTGGATCCAACAGAATTGTACAGAAGAGAGAGAGCTTCCTAACGGTGCATGTGAGAGGGTGACGGCAGAGATCGCGGAGAACGCAAAATTTTGTTGAATTTATGAGAAATCTACAGACGCAAACAGACGAAGTGTAGTAAAATAAAGACCTAAATGTGTATTTCGGACTTTTTTTCACCACAAGTCTGAAAGAAGACATGTTATTGAAGACAAATATCCAAAAATCTCAAAATTGACCAGTAAAAAAACCCCCCGATGCCTGCCGTGTCTCGCCTTAATATAAACACACACTGTTATCAGTATTATTTTGGACAAAGTTTTGCACATTTCACTTCAATTTACACTGAAGCATGCGTCGTGAATTAGAAACGGTGGTTTGTTACTGCAGTAATATCACGTTCAGTGCTATAAATCTCCGTTCCAGAATATTTGGTTCATAACATCAATCTTTGATTCAGGTGTTTGTGCAACCGTGCCCTGAAGATTTAACAAAAGTCTGGGTAGGCCTAAGTTAAAAAAAAAAGTAAGTAGGAATTAGGAAAGTATGCTTGCTTGCTTCTTTCCACCATTTCACCTCAGTGCGAGAAAAAAATGCATCGCTTCTTCTGTAAGGAAAACGAGCAATTTTAATTGGTCGTCAATTCACTGTGAGTCTGTGTATCGTAGCAACGAGCACAAGACTGTGCTGTTATGAATCCAGTGAGAAAATAGATCTCGTGTATTGTTTATATTTCGTGTGTGTATGTCTCTATGTGATAGAATTATTATTTGATGCAAATAATTCTAGCCAGCTCAGCCAAACTTTATCAGATGGCGGCTCAATTTGGCTTACGAAATGATTGGCTGGCGGCGGCTGAAATTTTAAATGGCGCAAATGGCGGCGGCTTCGGGGTCTACTCACAGGTCAGTTTATTAGACAAATTAAATTTGTGAGGTAACGCAGCGCTGTTTCACTTGGTCTAACATTACACTATCACACTAAACTGCATTTAAATGTGTTGAAATGTATGTGCTAGTTTGTCTGTATGAGACTAGCAGTAAGCTAGATCAACATTAGAATAACATACAGATCATATTCTGACATTTTATCATTGTTGAACTATATAACATTGATTAGTTTTATGTAAATGTGCTCATCTGTTTAATAAAGTACATGTAGGAGCGGTCGAAGTCTCGGACGTGGAGCTCTCGTTTATATACTGTCTATGGGAGCTCTCGGCATCTCGAAAACACCGCGCTGATATTGATTCTCGTTTTAGTTATCCTTTTTTATCCAAAGTCTGCTTGCCATGGTCCATAATGTTTGAACGAAACAACAACAGCGTGCAAATAGACATTGCAAACTACACAGTGCACGTCTGTCGCCTTGGTTACTATCAGAGGGCTCTGGTTGCTATGGCAGCACGAGCGGAAACCAGGGACAGCGCGGATATGACGCCATTGACACCGACAAAACGGAAATAAAGAAACGGGACGTGTCTTCGAATTAAATTACAAATTTCTCCTGGTTTGAAAGTTGTTGGAAACAGTCGGGATAATGTAAGTACACAACTAAAAAAAATATATAACATAGATATAGTGATTTTTGCTATTTTTAAAGCAAAAAAGTTACATATTGTGCCTTTAAGGCCCATTCACAACAGGAACGGTGACTATATTAGTGTCCTTACCAACGCAGATATCCTTCTGTTTATTATTAGCAAGTGCACTGTCTAACTATTAAAAGCAGGATGGATTCTGATTGGTTGTCAATGTTTTTATCGTTCATCAGCTGGAGAAAATCGTTGTGAAAGTTGTTGAGTGGAATCTGCCATTCTTTTACATTTAGGCTAGAACATTTTTTAAAACTAGCCTATATTTTTAACGTTATATGTGAACGGACCTTAGTATCATATAATCCATGCAACAAATCATCATCTTGGCCTAGACGTTAAAGGGATAGTTCACCCAAGAATGAAAATTCTGTCATAATTTAGTCACCCTCAAGTTGTTCCAAACCTGTGTGAATTTGTTTCTTCTGCTGAACAAACAGTTGATGGACCCCATTGACTTCCATAGTATGGAAAAATAAAATTACTATGGAAGTCAGTGGGGACCATCAACTGTTTGGTTTCCGACATTGTTCAAAATTTCTTTAGCAGAAGAAAGAAATTAATACAGGTTTGAAACAACTTGAGTGTGAGTAAATGATGACAGAATTTTCATTTTTGGGTGAACTGTCCCTTTAAGTGTGTGATTTAAAAGGCTATCAATTTTTATTATGTAAAGTAAAAAACTGTTTGTATACTAATTGTTTTTGGTGTAATAAATTGGTTAAACCCCCACAGAAATACACATGAGTATTTACGGAATACTTCTTGTTCATTAAAATAAATTATTTAAAGACTAAAACTTTGTTTATCACTATTTCAGAGGATTTAGACTTGTTGTGGGTTTCAACAGTTATTGAAAGGAGAGAATAATTCCCAGTACACTGCAGTAGCATGCCAAATTCCTTATATTTATTTAAACAGCAACATTCAGTCTTAAGACAATATAAAAACGCCCGAAGAAACCCTGCTGTAGCCTATATACAGTATAAATATAGCCAAATAAAAATTTAAAGCTATGGGTAAACCATCCCGGTGTGTCTTGTTTATTGTTCTCTACATATTTAATATATATATTTTTTTATTTTGTTACGTGTGCACTTTTTCCGGGGTTCTTGTTTAAATAACTAAAGTAACTAATGCTGATAAATGTTTTTTTTTTTTTTTTTTGCGTAAAGTGTTAGCAATATAATTTTCTTGCACCAGATGGAGCTTTGAAATTTGAAATCTCTTCATAAAACATTTATTTTACGTCGGCTTTTTGAACTTTTACTGTAATAAATGAGATGCTAATTTATGCATGGCGAGGCAACATGGCGGTGAGTCATTGGAGGATCATGTAAACAGTGGCGTCTCCTGCTGAGCTGGGCTGCTGTCTGTCAGTCACACACACTCTCACACACACACACACACACACACTCGGAGCTGCCGGATCAATATATCGCCCTGACGGAACTCCAGGGAGTTTAACTGACAGAAATTATGCCTGCAGCTGCAACTGAACTCAAACAGAGTCCCACAACTCTCTGCATCTCATTCACGAACTCGACATGGTTTCTAGAATTCTCTCTGAATAATTATTATTGGCTACACTTTTTTTTTTGTGTGTGTATGAAGAAAATAAGAGCGTAAAAAATGTGAGTACCAAACTAGGTGTTCTGGACGATTACCAGGGCTTTGCTATATGGTTGCTGTTTTTTAGCCAGTTGTTATGTGGTTTTTAGTCACAAGAGTCTATCTCCAAGGTTTATTAATATCACATTTTTAACTTTTTTTTTTTTTTTTTTTTACAATCGCTAGGACACATTTCTCACTACAGTCAGTTTTTCAAAACTCTTCACACAGTGAGCACAACATCAGTCTACGTGGGCTAAACTATTGATAATTTATCATTGTTTTGACACAAAATGTAGGCTACTACTTTCAAACTACATGAATTATTTTCTGACGCAGACACAAACCGACCAGAACTTTATGTACTTTACAGGCCAATTTGCACGTTTACATACTCTTTTCACTGTTAAATTTAAGTCAAAATCTAGCACAAGTTACACAAAAATTAATAAGACAGAAATTTGCAACATTATACAGTAATACCATAATATAATGTATTCTAAATTTGATCTGATATTGATAAATTTGAATCTGATACTATCAAAGCAATTAGATGTTACCGAACACATGCGTTAGTGTTTCAATTTCATTAACATCCAATTCAGAAGGGAAAAACTTAGGGATAATTTATTTTTGTACTGTATGTAAACATGGGCTGTAACATATACCGCAGTGAACTATAAGCAGGACATGTAGCCTATGAATGAAGTGTTTTGGTAGTTTTAGTGTGTTTTGAATGTGAAATTAACTGCTGTGCCAAGATAAAAGTTGGTTTGGAGAGCTTAAATTACTGAGAAGTCTTGCGAATGTAACAAAGTGTAAAAGGAAATGCCCTAAATATGTCTTGATTCTACGATGTCACCATAAATGTATTACAGACCATCTGGAGCAACCTGGGGTGAAGCTCAGTGGTGGCGATTTCAAAACCAGAAATCTTCCAGTTAGCAGCTTTAACCACCACACCATCCAGATGTGCTCAGTCCGAGCTGTGTTGCAGATTTGTTTTCCGAGCGAGAACCCACGGGGAACACAGGTTTGTCCTGTCTGACCTCTACACAAGCTGATTTCATGTGTAAAATCGCCACTCTTCTGCTTGAGTGTGTTTGTGCTAATAAGAGACAGTGAGAGGAAATTTGGTACAATAATAATTACATGTAGGTCTATATAAATAGAATACATACACACTATCCGCAATTATGTCTATTTTTTGTTTTATCAACGAATAGAGTTCTGAACAAAGCCTCAGCAGAATTAATTGAAGTGCGTCTCTGCAGCATCAGTACATTGTAAAAAAATATATTTTCATGATTTATGAAAATGCAACTTAGATACCCACCACTAATGGGCAAAGAATTATACAAACAGTGAAAAATCTAAATAATCAAGTAAAAATAATTATATTAATTTAATAAGTTATAAAAATTATAAAAATAAATTGTATTTAATTCAACACAAATTATTTCATCATAAAAGATTAATTAATGTAACCCCTTTCAATCAAATAATTTGAATCATGTTTTAAATATGCAAATAAAATATTTGCGTTCACCAAGTAGGGAATTTTTTGTTAATTGTGTCTTATATAATTCATCATTATCAAAACGCCATTGGTGACTTATGCATGACTTATGTGTGAAATGCTCATGTTCGGTTCTTTGTATTGATTCTGTAAGATTGAATATCAGACTAGGTGCTGAGCTCGATTAACAGAACATGCATGTTTTGATGAGAATCACAGCCAAAACGCAGCCCAGCAAATTGGTGGAAATGTTTGGAGCATCTGGGATGATGTGAAGTGGAGGAACGTTTGGAGCTCTTGATTGCTGATTAGGGAGCGAGAGAGAGAGATCAGAGAGAGTGTGTGCCGTGGCCATGTGTCACACGCTGATGTAATTAACAGCTGTGTCACAGAGCTCAGGTGCTGCGGAAAGGTGCCAGAACCCCCTCAACCGCACCGGCCAGAGGTCCAGCTCTGCGCTTTCAGATAGACAGAGAGAGTGACCACTCCACTCCAAATTATGAGCCCATCATTTGATAATCAGTTTGAACTGGACTATAGCTCCAGCTTCCTCCACACCCTGCTTACCAAACCATCTTCAACCTGTCTATGTTTACAAGATAATGCTGTACTAAAAACGAAAACGTTTTTCATTTGCATTTTTGAAAACGTACAACGTTGTCAAAACAGATCCGTGGAAACGACTAAAAACGCTGTATTCTGCTGCCAGGCCAGTAGGTGGCGATGTCACTTTGTAAAGAAACACTATGCACCTATAGACTGAACACGTAATACGCATGCACGTGACGTCACCGTTTTCACAAACCAACGTTTTTGTAGTTTACATGGAGACGATAACAGTATCGTTTTTGAAAAACGCGCACTTTGAAACCCGTTTTCAAAAGATTGCATTTTCAGGCCCCAAAAACGCCACTGTCATGTAAATGAACGGCCAAAACTCATTAAACGTTTTTCATTTTTAGTTGAAAACGGTGTCATGTAAACGGCCCGTAAACAGTTTTCTGGACTTGTCAGATGAAGATTAGATTAAACCAGCTAAGAACAGAAAACCACGTTAAACTGGTTAATTTTTTTTTAGCTCGCAGCAAAAAGAAATGATTAATTTGATGATTTTAATGTTTAGATTAGATGATTATCTCATTGACTTCTATTGTTTTTAAATGAAGCTAATTATAATAAATTTTAGGGCTGCCCAATTTGTGGGGGAAATTTAATTGCCATTTTTCTGATCAAAATTGTGATGGTGTAATATTGTGAATTGTGAAATATTACTATTGTAATATTTCATTATAAAATAAAAAAGTATTTAGGAAAAATATAATAATATTTTTATTTTACATTAAAAACTGTACAATTACAATACTAATATTTAATTTCTTAATTTTCATACGTCAAACTTTTATTTTGACAGAAAACCAGAGAGAGCCCTCATAGTCACAATGGACAAATGGACAATTCTTGTTTTTAATGGAATATTACAGTATTTATTATAAATGATTTATTAAAAAAGTACTATTTTTTAATTCATCTGCCCTCGTAATCTTTAAAAACAATATTGGAATAAAATGGCTCACATGTAAGAACACAATGCAGTACATATATTTATTTGATTAAATCACAACTTTTGTGGTTTAATAATCGCAGTGAGCCATATCACGATTTGATATTTTATGTTGATGAATCGTGCAGCCTTAATTAAATACAAAAATATCTGTAGCTTGTTTACAAGTGACTAGAGACATTATATAGGTCATATTACCTTTTGACAAGGCCTCCCGACAGCAGTTTTGTAAGACTTGGCTAACTGGAGACATTTTTCATTCTGTCTCCAAAACTATAGCTAGGTCACAAACACACTCATACATGTCTGTCTATAATACTTCAGGATGTTTTTAGGCATGTAGGGCCACTGACTCTTATCGATCGAGCGAAGATATTTGGGTATTTTATGTTTGGACTTGGGCTGAGATAACAGGAAGTTCAGAGTATTGCCGTAGGACATTAAAGGAACCCCTCCACCCCCAGACTGGCTCATGGCCCTTTTGGAGGTTACGGCAGTCATTGATTTAATAAAAAAAAAGGAGATGGTGCTCTCGAGAGAAAGGCTTGAAGCTTTTAAGCAGCAGAGAATCGGATTCTGCATTTTTTAGCCTGAAAGTTAATCGATATATGCATTTAGATTCATCACTCAAGAGTCCAGAACTAACAGCAGACATTTGGGTCAGACAGAGAGAAAGTTTTTATAAGGGCTGAAGTAGATGAGGATTCAAAGTCCTCTCTCTTAGTTTAGCCTTTTTAGTTCAATGTATATTCATGTTCTATTTGATATTTATACAGTTTTTCTAGTTAAATGCATATGGGACATAATCAACTCTCTTAGACTATTAAGAACAAACAAGTTAAATTAAGATAATAATAATGACAAAATACCCTAGAATAGTACTTTTAGTGTGTTTAGAAGAAAATATAGGTATTATTTAGCCCTTATTGTATCATCCTAGATAACAAAAATATATTCTAAGAACATTTAACTAATGTTCCAATTAGGTAAGAAAACCTTATTTCTGAATGTTCTGAACAATGTATAAATAATGTTTGGTAACACTTTATTTTACAGTGTCCTTGTTACATATGTTACATATACTTACCATAGTAATAACAGTAAATTATGCATAATTACATGCAACTAACCGTCAACCAAATCCTAATCCTACCCTAACCCTATAGTAAGTACATGTAGTTAATTATTATTACTCAGTATTAAATATACAATTACACTGTAACAATGACACCTTAAAATAAAGTGTTACCTTAAGGTGATGTAGTTACACTGTACTTACACAAATTGAGTAATGTTAACTACATGTACTTACTAGTTACGGTTAGGGTTTGGTTTAGGGTTTAGTTACTTTTACTGTTATTACTATAGTAAGTATGTAGTAACGTGTAACTACGTCACTTTAAAATAAAGTGTTACCTAATGTTTTTGTGCTAAACTTTCTACTAACGTTACTGGAAGACCGTTTGTTCAGACCTTTGCCAGAACGTTCTGAGAATATTACCCGTTAGCTCGGATTTTGCTTGCTTTCCAGGTGGGTTCTTATAGCATATGATATTCAATAATATATATAAATCCTTTATTTCTCTAAAGCAACACTGTAACAGTGACACCAGCCCATAAAGTACATTATTCACTGTCATATTAAGATATTTTATCTATTTTTGTACTGATTATTATATTTATTCTTCTCTCTCTGAAAAAAACCTTAGGCTGCATATGATGAATTTATTTGAGGCCACAAAATATAGCATATAGTTTCATATTCTAGTTGTCAAGAAGTCTGAATTAAACAGACTTTTCCCCTATTTAAAGCATCTTGCAGATGGTTGGTGTAAATCTGGACTAATCATGCAACTCTGCGATCAGATTATTTAAAGTGTCAGTATGTATTGATTAACATTCACGACGACATTTTATTTAGAGTGTGTCGACTAACAGTATTTACAGTGTTGAAGGAATGATTTTGATTGGACCGTGACCACTGACCGTAAAGAGCTCTCAGGACAGATGCTCGTTGTGTGTGTGTGTCCGTTGAGATCATTCTGGTCACGGCTGATGCTGCAGTCTTGCATGATCCGCTTGTAAATCACATGGACACTGAAAGATTAAACATGATGGTGTGTGTGTGCCACTGCAATAAATGTCAAAGTGTGAGTTCGATGCGATGCTGTTTTAGTCTAATGGTAAAGGACATGGCGGCTGATGGAATGGTTGCAGGTTTATTTCCAGGTGTGGATGACCCTGATCTGTTCCAGGAGTCTGGGATTGAATAGTTTAAGAGCTGATTGCTCTTGCACACAACAGTAAATGTAAGAGTGAGAGTAATATGGGAGCCACTGCAAAGGTTGTATGTTCAATTCCAGAATGCTGTGACCTGGAAATGGAATTTAGACACTAAAAGGGCAATTCACTTAGAATGAATTGATCCAGCTGATAGCATAGCTTATTTGCACGCGCTGTCTGGGATGTCTTAGCATGCGATTCACTAAAGGAATTATGCAAATCAAAAAACTGTTGAACTTTTACGCACCGCAATTCCTCAGCTTTCAGCAAAGAACTGGAAGATTCCTTTAAATTATCCTTGGGATGGACTGATATTGCTTTTTGACGGGGTTCAATACTGTAATTTTAAACCTATATTTTTATGTCTGATAACATGTCCGGAATGTAATATTTATGCGTAACTGTTTAAAATGCAAAAAGTTATTAAAAGTAATTATGTAAACAATTAAATAAGTATAAATACTCACACGCACGTTCAAAAGTTGTGAGTCAGCGAGATTTTTTGATGCTGCATTTATTTGATCAGAAATACAGTAAAAACAGTAATATTGTGAAATGTTAGTACAGTTTAAATTTAGGTTTTGTTTTCTATTTGAATATATTTTAAAATGTCATTTATTCCTAATGATAAAGCTGAATTTTCAGCATCATTACTCCAGTCTTCAGTGTCACATGATCCTTCAGAAATCATTCTAATATGCTGATTTGATGCTCAAGAAACATTGCTTATTATAATCAATGCTGAAACAGTTGTGATGCTTCATATTTTTGTGGAAACTACTTTTTTCAGGATTCAGTCCTGTTCCCTATGTACATACAATGTACTTATTACAGTAATTACAATAACTGGGTAATAACTAGCTACTAACCCTGAACTACTCCTAAACTTAACCTCTGTAGTTACTTTATATTACCCAGTATTTTCTTAGGCAAGTACACTGTAGGATTAAGATGACTAAAATAAAGTGTAACCGGATTCTTAAAGCTCAAAAGAACAGCATTTATTTGAATTAGAAACTTTTGTAACATTATAAATGCCTTTACTGTCAATTTTGATCAATTTAATGGGTCCTTTTTTAATAAAACTATTCATTTCTTTCTTTAAAAAAAAAATCTTACCGACTAATTGCACAAAGAACTAGAGAATAATAGTTCTTTTTGGAACTAAGAAATAACAAAAAAGCCTTTTGCTTTTAATTAGAACCTATTTTTAACTGTGAAGGTGATGTGATAATGCAAATCTTCTGAGTTTCTTGCTGTTTTTGATGAAATGTAGCCCCCTTTTCTCTTTCTGTGACTGTGGTAATTAAGAGCTCTTTGAAGCCTGGGGATTTATACAATATGACATTCTTCAGGGAGAGTAGTTGACAACTCTTTTATAGATGGAGACCTGATGGAGACTTTCTTAGATAAGCTACACTGTAAAAAAAAAGGGAGTTACATCGGTAAGAAATGCAATTTACCACATAAAACACATATTAGACCTGCAGTGTGAACAGAGTCTGCAACAAGTAATTTCATATTGCAGAATATCACTGATTTGTTAAAGACCTCCTGTGGGGAAAATCAAGTGGTGTTTTAATATGCTTTAAGACAAACCATGTGCAAATTCATAAGTCCATGCTTTCGCTGAGTATCTCCTTAAAACTAAAGTTTAACAAAGACAGTCCTAAAAACGTGGTTTGAAATGGCCCGTTTCCTACCGTCACAAACAATCCCATCAACATGTGGGGAAGGTTTTTTCCCACTGACTTTCTATGATGTTCAAAGCGTTCGGATGCTGAGTTTTAGAAGGCAGCTGAGACTCTGAGATGGCAAACGGGAACATGGTTTGTGTAACATTAGCAACACATTATTAGCTGTTTGATAATGTAGCTAAACAGGCTAATCATATAAATTACTGTTATGTGTCTGACACTGTATAATTCACTCTTCCTCTTCTGAATCCGTTTCTGATTCAAACATATATGGCGGTATATTCCAATATTCCCACTTGCCATTGTTTTGCATTTACTACAGTTGACTGAGTGGATCAGTCAGAGCTGGTGTGAGTGAGTGGAGGCGGGGCTAATTTGCATATTCATGAATCTGTGTATACTAAATGAAGCAATGGTGTAGACGAGTTACAATCAAGCTTTAAGGCATGAAGAAATTATTTTCATTATATTGCAGGGTTCACTTTATTAGAGTCATATAAAACCGTGCTTAAGAATGATGACAATGAACATTTATTGTGTTGCTAATTTATACTTTGCTAATAAGGAAAGGTTCAGTTTCCTAAAAAAATAATTAATTGGCTAAATTAGACATTTTGCAATTTGAAGATTCAAATTGGTTCAATAAAGTTGCTTTACTGGGCGCAATTATTAAGAGACTAATTAAACACACACATACACACGCTTGTTTTTAAATCATAGAGATAGAGGGAATGTTCCACTGACGTCTATTGTTCTTTAATTAACATAACTGTAATTAGTATAGGCTTTTGGCCTACTTTCATGTAATATAATACACAATTTAGTCATTTTTATGAAGCCGTTTTCTTTGTAGCAACGACCAGGTAGGTTTGTGAAGGCATTTGGTTCTCTCAAACCTGACACACTCATACAGAGGCCTTTCTTTTTAAACAGATGTCTTTTCTACCTTCACACACACACGCTCACACACCAGTGTGATATATGAGGAACAGAGCTATCATTCTGGCAGGCTACGCACCCTCAATTTAATTGGAAAACATGGCTCATCATTTAAACAAGACATTCGTATGGTTTCGTCTGAATGACAATAAATCACCATAAATGTCCCATTTTCAGCTCTATCCATTTTTTAAATGTGTCACGTCTGCACAGGTCTCGGCGGTCTCGGCCCCTCCAGCGATATGAAGATCCCATCACACGAAATCCATTAACCCTGCACGTGCTCAGCTTTGAGCCTGACAGAGGAATATCAGGAGCGATCGAGAGAGCAGCCGCTGTAAAGGACAGCTGTAAGGTATACAGGTTCTCAAATGATTCAATCAAATCGATACTTAGAATTTTAAAGTGCCCCTATTACCTTTCATGTAGTGTGTAATAAAGCCGTTTGTGAATGCAAAAGGTCTGCAAGATCAAAGTGCAAGACGAATGGAGTTATAGTCTCCCAAAAGAAAGAACAGTGCCCGGTTGCATAAAGCACCTTACGTTTTTCCCTTAAGTATGATACTTAAGGGGCGATTTCCCCTTACCTAAGAGAATAACTTAAGGGTGTTGCATATAATCTCTTCAACGGTTCTCTTAGGTAAGGGAAACATTTAAGCGTTTCACGACAGCGATCCTGGATTCACGTTATAAAAGTCTGTTGTTGCCATAGATACGCAAAACACTAACACTAACACTTTCGCAGTTTCATCAAATAAAGTAGGCTAGGATATCAGAATAAAAAAAAAAAAGCCTAATTGTACAGAGGAGGAGAAATGCATTCTTTTTGACGAATATGATAAAAGAAAATTTTTGACCATTGCGTTTAAATGACGGGAAAGCCCCCGCAACCCGGTGAACCACTCTGCTCAGAGACGATTTATGCACGTGGAAAACATATCCCACTAATATTGCGCGTCGATCAAATCGGTATTCCTGCAACAATTTTTTATCGCTAAGATGGTCCAAAGGGTTCTCCCCATCCCTAAAAATTATTCTTGGCACATTATGATCTTCAGCTGGTTCCATAAATTCAGCCATGTCGTCTTATTTTTGTCCGCGTTACTCTTAAGGTTACGATTTCCAAACCTTAAGTTATACTTAGGGAAATGACCGTTAAGGGGTTTTATGCAACACTTGATGCTTTTTAAGGGATTACTTAAGTGAAAAAACAGCGTTAAAGGGAAATTCTAAGTGTTTATGACGTTTCACTTAAAGAAACCCTTAAGTAACACTTAAGGGTTTTTTCTGCAACACCCTTAGGTTTAAGGGAAACATAAGGGAGAACTTAAGGGAAAATTTCACTTAAGGTGCTTTATGCAACCGGGCACTGATTCTGAACTTCCTGAAACAAGGCGTTCCAGTCTTACTTCCTGCTTGAACCAATGAAGCTTTGTAATAAATTTGCATAATGCTAGCCTATGGTCTTCATTGGCTGTCTGTGAACGACGTCTACTTTGATCCTCAAACACTGTAGTTGTAGCTGATGCCTTGAAGAGTTTGGTTCGTGTTGTCGACATGTCGAGAAGATGCTGTTTTCTGAGCTGTGAAAGCAAATCCACTTTGCTGCACTTCCAAAGGATGAGGACTTGAGCTCGAATTGATATGATAAAACTGACGCCATCGTTACTGTTCGTATCACTGTCCACAAGTGCTGAGAAAGATCCGGAGCTGAATTTCAGATATGCTTATCGTTTTGTTTCCGACACGTGCTGTAAGCGATAGGCCAATCACAACAGACTGGGCCATCGGACCAATCAGAGCAGAACAGGCTCTCAGAAAGGCGGGGTTTAGAGAGACCGAATCCTTTGTCGAACCGTTTCAGACACTGTGAGAAAAGAGCTGATGCTACAACGTATATTATGAGAAATGGATGCATGTAATCCTTTTGTAGGAGATTTCCAAAACAATATTAGGAGTCATTAAAATAGCATAATAGGCACTCATTAAATTATTATTCAATTTATAGAAAAGTCAGTGCAGACATATTTTAGTTTGGCTTTTAGGCCATTATTGAGTTGTAGAAGCATTTTGAGAATTGGATCATGGCCAAATCATGACCTGAATCGAATCGAATCATGAGGTTCAGAAAGCTTCCTTCTCCATTAATGAACAGGATAAAGGTGCTCTTCCTTTCAGGACTGAACCCAGATTATGTTAGTTGCTATGTGTTTGATGTGTAAAATCACCAGAGGAAACTGAATCTTATTCCCCTCTGTTGTATTTTCAGCTCAGCCGCACTGTTTCCTAATTATCTCTGTTTTAGTATTTGGATCTGATGAAAGCCTAAGGCAAAAATAAAATAACCAGTAGCGTGTTTACCACAGAAGAGGAGATTTAAAAAAAAAAAAATGAAAATAATATTAACACACAGTCACACACTGCGTGGTAAATAATATTCAGCCGAAAATATGAATAACAGGCTGCTCTGATATGATTGATAGTGGAGTCCAAAAATCTCAGAGCAATTGCAAAAATGCTTTTATTTTGCCTTTTTTCTAATTTAATACATTTAAACTAAAAAATAAACAGGTGTACAATATATATACATACATATATACTATATATATATATATATATATATATATATATATATATATATATATATATATATATATATATATATATATATACATATATATATATACACACACGCTGCAATTATATTATCATCAAAACAATTTAAGTGAAAAGTTGAACTGAAAAAAAGTACATGACATTCAGAAATGTATTTTTTAATATTGTATTATATTATATATTTTTTAGGTTTTTAATCGCAGTATAGCAGCTGCATAAAATCCACAGTTTTCTGCAAAACATTTACTTACATAATATTTCTTTCTTTTACATTTTATTTTAAATCCAATCTGTTTATTTTCAGGTTTAAATTTGATTTTGTCTTAGACTTTTGGACCTCACTCTATATAAATACATAAAATGCAATAGTTAATGTAGTGAAATAAGAAAAGAACTCAATATATGGGACTCATATTCCCATATAGATATAAATATGTATTACATCAGCTAAGAAATTCAACAGATGACAGAACATATTTTATAAAATAAATGTCTGTATATGCATTAGTTTGATGTTGATGCAATAAAAACGAAGGTTTCGTTCAGACTCGAGAGCACGAGACACTGAACATCATACATATTTGCATATGAAAGTTGTTTGCTCCTGATTTTTCAGCCTGACCTCTGACATGCTTGACACACGTGCGTGTTTCTTCCTCCTGAGACTGAGGTATTGAGCACATTAGTTTTCTGCAACCACTCTGAATGCGTTGCGCTTTAAACACCGCTTGTTGCCATGACTACAAGTTGCCTTCCAGCATTTCAGACGTGCACCTTTCAACCTACGGAAAACCCACCGCAACATATCAGAGATAAACTTTGTATCATTGCTGAACTGATCGGCTTCTTTTAGGCCAAATGTTCTGCGTCTCTAATCTCGAGAGGGTTGTGTTTCTATCCCACGGCTCAGGACTGTTGCCCTCTACAGGCTCACTGGGTCCACAGCTGCAGTTCAAAAGCAGCCCGATGTCCAGTGGGAGCATCCGAGGACATCATGAGGAACAGCTGAGCTCAGGTCTCTTAAAAAAAGACTAACTAGAACAACACAAGCTTTAAATAAAGCAGCTGAATTTTACAGAAGCCTCTCAGATGTGCATGTGTGTGTGTGTGTGTTTCTGCTGAGGCACAATGAATGACCAACTGGCCCTAAAGTTGGCTGTTTGGTTAAAGGCTAATTCTGGGTTCAGTTGAGCTCAAAGATAGCTTCAACTATCCCTTATTTTCTTAAAAAATGTATATCAAGGTTAATATATATTTATATCGATTAATCGTGACTAATTGATTTGACAACGTTATATATGTATATGTATTTATATATATATATATATATACAGACCCTTTCCAAAAAATTTGAATGTCATGGAAAAGTTTATTTATTTCCATAATTCCATTCAAAACGTTAAACTTCCATAGATTATAGATTCAGGGCCCACAACTTAAACGATTTCAAGTATTTAGTTGTTTATTTGTACATAATTTGGGCTTCCGGCTCATAAAACCCACGAAAACAGGATTTCAAAAAATTTGAATATTACATGAAATCACACAGTAATTACACAGTGATACCATGGTCATTGAACCAGGTTTTGGTTATTTTGGCAGTGTGGGCAGGTGCAAATCCTGCTGGAAAATGAAGGAAGCATGAATTGCTCTGAAAATGTCCTGGTAGACGGCTGCGTTGACTCTGGATTTAATAAAGCACAGTGGACCAAAGTGCTCTTTTCTGATGAGAGCAAATTTTGCATCTCATTTGGAAACCAAGGTCCCAGAGTCTGGAGGAAGAATGGAGAGGCACACAATCCAAGATGCTTGAAGTGCACTTACAATGGAAGTGAATGGGGCCAGTGTTTGGACATTTAAATGCAGAAATATCAGGTTGATCTTCTGTTAAAATGTGTATTATTTGAGCTTTGAAGTTGCTCTCATCAATTTTACACTCAAAAAAATAACTCTTTGAATGAACATAAAAAATCATGGAAATGATTTCCACATGATTAACTTGCTTTATTTCAGCATTATGCAATTCTGTTATTCCAATTTAATGTACTTACGTTGGGTCAGCTTAATTTATTAAGGTTGATTCAACTTATTTACTATGGTTGGACACAGCTTAATTTAATAGTGTCAGCCTAACTAATTTACTTAATTTGCATTCAACTTATGTGTTTGTTATTTTCATTCACCCATTCATATTTTATTTATTTTAGTGACACATAATTAAATGAATAGACTATAGCTAGCTATTTGCTAGCAGTAGCACATATTAGTATCTTAAATGTTAAAATTTACATGCTCCTTCAACCAAAGCAGTTAAAAGTAACCAAATCAGTCCACAGCCAAACAAAATGCTCCACACTTCTCCACAATGGTAACCCACTGTATTTTAAATGGTTCTAATAATTTCAACGTAATTGAACATTAAACACAATTACACACTATCAAGTCTTCCCCTTTTCTCATTTTCTCAAAAAAACATAAAATAACACTTCATTTTAACATTTATTCTCTCTTAATTCAACCATATGCAAAGCATGCTGGGAACTAACAAGCACTGCCCAGTTTCAGTTAATGCAACACAAATCATTCATGTAATCCAACACAAACGGATTAAGTAAACTTACATTTTACATATTAAGCAGATTGAACACAATCAAATTAAGTTAGGGCAAAATGGCAGTTGGCGTCGCACTATACTGCCACCCTCTGGATGTAAGAATTTTTTTACTTAACATAAATGGTTTGTGTTTAGACAACACGTTAGGATTTTGTACTGTTAAGTTGAGACATAATTACGTGGACCTTAATAGAAAAAAACATTTCAAGTCAACAAACACAATTATTATAAGTAAACTAAATATAAATATATTATGTAAAGTGTACAACCTTCCTAGTTCATTTTTTTGAGTGTACGTTTGTTTTAGGGTTTTTGGCGTTACGTTGTCATGGCCATAACGTTGACATCTGATATAACTTCACCCAAAAAAGGTTACTATGTGATTTTTTTTCACTCTAAAATCTTGTTAACATGTAAATTGTTCGAATCTTGTGGCTATACTATTGAAACAGTTAGCATTTTAATTGGCTTCCTGGAACCCAGATTTCTGCTTTTTTAAAGATAAGGAGGGACAAGTGGAAATTATTTCCTTGTGGTAATCAACAAAATGCCACAAATGCAATCAATTTAACTCAAACCCAAAATATTCTTTTAAACATCTCGGCTAAAAAAAAGGTTGTAGGTTGAAACGCCTCAAGGGACAATGAACTTTACCAATTGGTGGCCAATCACTATTGCGCTACTGTGCAAGACAATAAACCTCGGGGTATTTGTACGATAAGTTGGTTTGGAGACGCAAATGTCCACTAATGGAGTAATAACTAAGCCAAACATATCCTCCAGCATCAATGTTCCCCATGACACTTTTTTTTTTTGCTAGCGCCTGCACATGTCACAGCAGTGCTCTGTCTGAGTGAACAAATACTCATTTAATCTAACGAGCATCTGAAGAACAGTCTGAAACACACCCCAGAGAGCAGAAAACACATCTGAGCACAAGTATTACTCAGACGCTGGGAGAGACTACAGCACTTTAAAGGAACAGGACAATCTAAATTTGAATCAGGCTGTAGATTAAAGCGGAGCAGTTATTGATGTCTGGCTTCTGAAGCCCAAACACACTTTGCAAATACTCACAAATCCGGCTCCGTAGAGGGATTCGAGACAGAAGATGGAATTGAACAGCGGGGTTGTGTAAAATTCTGAATTTAATAACCGGCTCCCTTACAATGCTTGAATGTGAATTTGATTTGAATAGGCAACGCCCCACAGGAAGTTGAATTATAGGATATGAATGAAATGAAGAGGAATTCACTGAATTTCATTTCAAAGAAATCCTGCAGTTACACATCAGAGGAATTTCATTAGTCCAAAAAAAGTTTTATGTATCAAATAATCATGATTAATTATTCCCTATGTAGAAAAGATTTTTTCCCCTAACTGATAAAACTTATTTTTCTAAGCAAAAGTGTTTTTTTTATTTTGCCATACAGCATTGGAAAAACGTTTTAAAAGGTTAAAAAGTGAATTTAAAATAAAAAATCCAGAAAATATAAGTTATAATAAAATATAATATAATATAATTAGTGCTGACAAATCGATTAACCGCGATTAATAGCATCTAACATAAGTTTTTGTGTATATATATACATATATACACACACATATATAGACTTATACACACACACACACACACACACACACATATTATATAAACAAAATTTTTTTGTTAGATGCGATTAATCGATTTGACAGCCCCAAATGTAATATAACTGTTAAAAAGTTGATAAAATATATTAATTAATTATTTCATTACATGCACAATGCACATACTATATATATATATATATATATATATATATATATATACACACAATCTTTTATGTTAGATGCGATTTATTGTGATTAATCGATTTGACAGGACTTATACACACAATTTTTTTTAGGCCTACTTAATTTTCAATCATAAAATAATTTTTTGAAAATAATAATGCAAAAATGCTTTTAAAAAGAAATATTTTGTACGATACATATATTTAAACTGAAATTATATACAATAAATGTGTAAATAAAAAGACAATGTTTAGCATATAAAAAGCATATAAACTACTGCACAAATAAATACAGCACAAGGACTGAACTCTGTGCTGCTGATTACACAAGTAAACGGATCGTAGTTCATATGTAAAAGTTACTCTAGAGCTACGAATAAAATGAAAATGTGAGGAAAAGCTATGCAAATCTCCAGCTCTGAGTAATGGATATTCTGATTACATGTCGAACTGAAGCTCTGCCACTTTCTCCGATTGAGGTAAAACTGTATTAAGTGCATGTATAATCTCTGTATCCATGACAATTCTGCTCTAAATCCTGAATAATAGTTCTGTACAGGAGCATTAGGGATAAGAACGTAATGCAGCGCGTCTCAGAGCGAACCCTCCGCCAGCCTGAGAGCATTCAGGGTTTAGCGCACATTAATCTAGCAGTCTAAAGTTACACAAACAGATGAAGCATGCACTTAAACAGAGCCTGATGTATCCCGACACAGGCCTCGGCAAAGTAATGCAGTGTGTACAAACAAAAAAATGCATTAATGCTGAGTACATGGGAGCTGCCATCACAGAGCAAGCCCACCGAGGGCCACAGCTACGATCCTGCGGGATTAGGAACAGTATGATATCTGATAGATACTCTGCTTTATCTGAGGGAACAGCCACCGGCCCGACAGCGCCGTAGAAAGGCCAGAGTTGTGCTGAGATTTGAGACTCTGATGCACTCGAGAACCATACATGCTTATCTCAGTGTGTGTCATAGAGTATATCCCAGCATCAGCGGATCTGATGAATGACAGATATATAGAAAATATTCATATGAAGTTTTCTAGGCCACTGCAGGGGAATCTTGGCCAAAAAGAGAATAAAAACTTGAGCTCGGTTCCAAAAACTAGTGAGCTGCCTATGTAGGCAACATTTTGAAGCACATTAAGCCTGTTCCCAAAAGTAGATTGCATAAATATGTTTCCCTTTAAGATATAGTTATATAGTTGCCCCCTATATAAAACTTTTTTTTTTTTTACGATGTATATTGCAAATGTATGCAACATTTTCAAATGCCAAAATATAGTTGTCACATTCACCGTCTGTCTTCGTCCTGCTCACTACAGTTCCCAGAATCCTCCTTGTCTCCACACCTGAACTCACTCCCTCAATTACCCACCTGTTCATCATCAGCATCAGCTGCATCACCTGTCTTGTGTTCATCTGTGTGTGTATTTAAGTTCCTGGTCTTCACTCGTCTTTTGTCGGTTATTGTTTGTGCACCAGCACACTGTTTCTTGTTTGTTTTTGAGTTTCTCCCTGTTAATAAACCTTTTGTTATTTTGGTACTTCGCTTGGCTTGTCTCCTTCCTCACCCGGACCTTACAGAATAACCGACCACATCATGAGCTGGGAGCTCGCTGGACAGATTGCGGCTTTGGCTCGGGATAGCCGCGATCTGTTGCATCACGCCAGTCCAGCCGAGCCTGCCCTTCACGTCAGTCCAGCCGAGCCCACACTTCACGCCAGATCTGCCGAAGCCAAGGCAGTTCGCGTCATGCCCGCTGCGCCTGAGACTGAGAGCGTCATACCCGCCGAGCCTGAGCCAGTTGTTGGCCTAGAGCGGCCAGATCCAGTTCCGAGTCCAGTTCCGAGTCCAGCCGAGCCCGCACTTCACGCCAGATCTGCCGAAGCCAAGGCAGTTTGCGTCATGCCCGCCGAGCTTGAGACAGTTGTTGGCCCAGAGAGTCCCGAGTCCAGTCCCGAGTCCAGTCCCGAGTCCAGTCGTCGCCTGCCCTGTCGAGCAAGAGCCAGAGCCAGTCTTCGAGCAAGAGCCAGAGCCAGTCTTCGAGCAAGAGCCAGAGCCAGTCTTCCCAAAGGCGTTTTCACCGCTGGTCCTGTCCAGCTCAGAGCCCTCTTAGCCGCTGGTCCTGTCCAGCCCAGAGCCGCCTTCGTCACTGGTCCTGTCCAGCCCAGAGCCGCTTTCTCCCCCTGCCTCATCCAGTCCAGTGTCAAAACCTGATAATTTCCCCAAGGAAATTTTTTTGGGGGGGGGCTATAAGTCCTCTTCGCCATGGCCGCCCGAAGGGTCCTCACCGCCATGGCCACCCAAAGGGTCCTCACCGCCATGGCCGCCCGAAGGGTCCTCACCACCATGGCCACCCGAAGGGTCACCACCGCCCTGGATGCCCGAGGGTCCGACAGCTCCGCCGTGGCCACGCCCACAGCCTGCTCCGCCATGGCCACCTCCTCGTCCTGCACCACCGTGGTGGCGATGCCATCCTGGAGTCTCCTGTCTGTCTTCTCTCTGTTCACCCTTTGGTCACAGACTCCAGGATGCCCACCCCCCCTCGCGCCTAGCGGGAGGGGGGAGTAATGTCACATTCACCGTCTGTCTTCGTCCTGCTGACTACAGTTCCCAGAATCCTCCTTGTCTCCACACCTGAACTCACTCCCTCAGTTACCCACCTGTTCATCATTATCATCAGCTGCATCACCTGTCTTGTGTTCATCTGTGTGTGTATTTAAGTTCCTGGTCTTCACTCGTCTTTTGTCGGTTATTGTTTGTGCACCAGCACACTGTTTCTTGTTTGTTTTTGAGTTTCTCCCTGTTAATAAACCTTTTGTTATTTTGGTACTTCGCTTGGCTTGTCTCCTTCCTCACCCGGACCTTACAATAGTACAAAATGTCAAGGGCCAAGAAAATTAATTTTCAATCTTAATATAATTTTATTTACAGTCTATCAAATAAATAATTAAAGAAGTAACTATTTTCTGATAATGTAAATACACTTATGTAACTTAAATATATTTGCTAATTTTATATATATATACAGTGAGGAAAATAAGTATTTGAACACCCTGCTATTTTGCAAGTTCTCCCACTTAGAAATCATGGAGGGGTCTGAAATTGTCATCGTAGGTGCATGTCCACTGTGAGAGACATAATCTAAAAAAAAAAAAAATCCAGAAATCACAATGTATGATTTTTTAACTATTTATTTGTATGATACAGCTGCAAATAAGTATTTGAACACCTGAGAAAATCAATGTTAATATTTGGTACAGTAGCCTTTGTTTGCAATTACAGAGGTCAAACGTTTCCTGTAGTTTTTCACCAGGTTTGCACACACTGCAGGAGGGATTTTGGCCCACTCCTCCACACAGATCTTCTCTAGATCAGTCAGGTTTCTGGGCTGTCGCTGAGAAACACGGAGTTTGAGCTCCCTCCAAAGATTCTCTATTGGGTTTAGGTCTGGAGACTGGCTAGGCCACGCCAGAACCTTGATATGCTTCTTACAGAGCCACTCCTTGGTTATCCTGGCTGTGTGCTTTGGGTCATTGTCATGTTGGAAGACCCAGCCTCGACCCATCTTCAATGCTCTAACTGAGGGAAGGAGGTTGTTCCCCAAAATCTCGCAATACATGGCCCCGGTCATCCTCTCCTTAATACAGTGCAGTCGCCCTGTCCCATGTGCAGAAAAACACCCCCAAAGCATGATGCTACCACCCCCATGCTTCACAGTAGTGATGGTGTTCTTGGGATGGTACTCATCATTCTTCTTCCTCCAAACACGTTTAGTGGAATTATGACCAAAAAGTTCTATTTTGGTCTCATCTGACCACATGACTTTCTCCCATGACTCCTCTGGATCATCCAAATGGTCATTGGCAAACTTAAGACGGGCCTTGACATGTGCTGGTTTAAGCAGGGGAACCTTCCGTGCCATGCATGATTTCAAACCATGACGTCTTAGTGTATTACCAACAGTAACCTTGGAAACGGTGGTCCCAGCTCTTTTCAGGTCATTGATCAGCTCCTCCTGTGTAGTTCTGGGCTGATTTCTCACCTTTCTTAGGATCATTGAGACCCCACGAGGTGAGATCTTGCATGGAGCCCCAGTCCGAGGGAGATTGACAGTCATGTTTAGCTTCTTCCATTTTCTAATGATTGCTCCAACAGTGGACCTTTTTTCACCAAGCTGCTTGGCAATTTCCCCGTAGCCCTTTCCAGCCTTGTGGAGGTGTACAATTTTGTCTCTAGTGTCTTTGGACAGCTCTTTGGTCTTGGCCATGTTAGTAGTTGGATTCTTACTGATTGTATGGGGTGGACAGGTGTCTTTATGCAGCTAACGACCTCAAACAGGTGCATCTAATTTAGGATAATAAATGGAGTGGAGGTGGACATTTTAAAGGCAGACTAACAGGTCTTTGAGGGTCAGAATTCTAGCTGATAGACAGGTGTTCAAATACTTATTTGCAGCTGTATCATACAAATAAATAGTTAAAAAATCATATATTGTGATTTCTGGATTTTGTTTTTTTTTAGATTATGTCTCTCACAGTGGACATGCACCTACGATGACAATTTCAGACCCCTCCATGATTTCCAAGTGGGAGAACTTGCAAAATAGCAGGGTGTTCAAATACTTTAAAATATTTATGTATAATTATATATGAACATACATAAATGTATTATCTCAAAAACATAAAACAATTAAATACTTTAAGATTTTAAATAAATTTTCTTGCCCCTTGAATATATATATATACTGTATATATATATATATACACACACACACACACAAACACCCATATATATATATATATATATATATATATATATATATATATATATAAAATACACTTTAAAATATGTATGTATAATTATATATGAACATACATAAATGTATGTATATTATTTTAAAAACATAAAACAATTAAATACTTTAAGATTTTAAATAAATTTTCTTGCCCCTTGTATATATATATATATATATATATATATATATATATATGAAAACCTAGTGAGCTGCCTTATTGCCTACTACCTACATAATCAGATGACAACAGGTTTTAAAAACAGCCATTTATTTTAATAGTTTTAATGAAAATATAAAATTTTGCAGCGCTTCAGGCATCTTTCTAAGGTGAACATTGTCCAAAAAGGTCATGTCTTTCCACATGACTGTAACAGAGGCTAATGAATTTTGATTATTTTTAAACAAAATGATGGGATAAGAGATTAATTTCCTGTAGTGCTCAGAGCATCAGCCATGCATCTGTTGTGAAATGCTGTTTAAAACCCAGTGTAAACTCCATGGGTCTGACCGTCAGCCTCTGGCCGGAAGCCCACAGCCAGCAAATATTGCCAAACAATAAACAGCACGAAACTAATGTGATTTCAAATGCCACGTTTGCCCCTTACAGCTGAACTGATCCGTGAAAATGCTTTTTGTCACGGCACAAAGACAATTTGACAGTATTGATAGAGCACTTTATGAGGATAATCATAATCTGGTTCCTGTTTTTGAAAGGCAATCCATGAGGCATTTCTGCACTAGATGACAGCGGATAACAGGTGTATGAGGATTTACCATAAAATGACCTGCAGTAATCAATAATCATGAACAGATTGCATGTAAAACGAACAAAAAGCATCATTAAAAGAAAACTTCAACCAAAAATGCAACATTAGCCGTTTCGTTTTTTTGGACGAGCTGTGCCTTTAAATGCGGCACGTTCCAGGTGAGCGGGATTCCTCAGAGAACAGGTGTCCGCTCTGAATGTGTTTCAGACACATTACTGTGACCGAGAATTCACTGGCATTTAAAACAAAGACTGACCAGCCGGAAAAGGCCAAGAAAAAGAAAGCAGGTGAAGCCTCTTACCTCTCTGCAGGGTTACTCAAAGCACATAAAGCGTGTGAGCATGGCAGGTGTTCATCTTCTGCACAGGTGTTTGCCTCTGTCTCTGACAGCATTAAACACTGACATCTGGACTATGAGCACAGCTGATTTTGCTTCAGATGTTGTTTGTGAACAATGCAATCAGTAACCACGTTTCCATTACAGATTTGCACAAAAGTTTTGCGATATTTTCGAAATGTCGATAAAACTATTGCAAAATGACGGCGTTTCCGTTAACTGATGTTATGTGACTAAAACGTCCTGATTCCTCTTGCGATAAATCATTCCAAAAATCATGGCAACGGATGTTGGTAGGTTTACGTATATACCAGCCACCGCACTAGCCGTTATTTTTAACGGAAGGAGACGTAGATGTGTTATCCAAGCATTACTGGCAAGGAAAGCCCCTTATAGTTGGGTCCGCCACATATGAGGTGTTTCTCGCTCATATCTGCTTCAAGGTCTTGATAAATTGTGGCATTTCTTTGTTGTTTAGAATCCAGTAGGCCTATTTCCGTAATACTCTTGTTTATTTTGATTTTAATAAAGAACTCTGTCTCGTCTTCTGTGTCATCTTTAAAAGAATTATCGACTTTTACATAGGCTACGCCAGCCGCCAGGTGACCAGTAAATGCGAAAAAATTTTAAATTAAAAACTGTTTCCATTGCAGTTTTGCGAAATATTCCATTTTCGAATTGCCAGAAAAACCACCTCGTGCGAGCGTAAAACGAGCGATATATGGGAGTTTTTGTGAAATTGACGTTTTTCCATTGGGCGTATTTTCAGTTCCCAATTTGCGCAATTTGAAGTGTAATGGAAACGCGGCTAATGTTTTGTGAAATAGTAGCTGCGTTTCCATTACCCTTCAAATTGCGCAAATTGAAATTGCGACTTAAAAATACGCCCAATGAAGACACGTCAATTTCGCAAAAATTCCCATTTATCGCAAAAAGTTTTTACGCTCGCATGAGGTGGTTTTTCAGGCAATTCAAAAAAGAAATATTTCGCAAAACTGCAATGGAAACAGTTTTTGCGCATTTACAGGTCACCTGACGTAGATGACGCGGTGTGTTTGGACAGAATACGAGACAGAGTTCTTTATTAAATTCATATAAGACAAAAGAATTACAGGAATAATGGATTCTAAACCTCAAATAAATGCCACAATCAAGACTTTGAGGCAGATACGAGGGAGAAACACCCAGAAACACCTCGTATGTGCCGTTCACAAGTATAATAAGGGTCGTTCCTTACCATTAATGCTTGGAAAACACATCTCCTTCGATTAATAATAATGGCCAGTGCAGTGGCTGGGATACAGTAGGCCTACATAAACCTACCAACATCCGTTACCATGGTTTTTGGAATGATTTTACTTATCGCGAGAGGAAAAATGGAAGAGGAAAAGTTTTAGTCGCATAACATCAGTTAATGGAAACGCCGTCATTTTGCAATAGTCGACATTTAGAAAAAATCGCACAATTTTTGCGCAAATCTGTAATGGAAACGCGCCTAAACATGTATGTTTACACGACATTGATGTACTAAAAACTGAAAAGCTTTTCTTTTGCGCTTTTCGCGTACAGATGAAAATGTTGTCAATATGATCCCCGTTCACACGGACTCACGAAAATGACTTAAAACACTGTATTATTCATGCCAGGCCAGTAGTTTGCGATGTCACTTTGCAAAGAAACAACATGCATATATTCTGAACACGTAATACACGTCTTTGTTTTCACAAATTCACGTTTTTGTAGTTTACACTGAGACGATGTATCGTTTTTAAAAACTTGAACTTTTAAACCCGTTTTCAAAAGTTTGTTTTCATGTTTGTGTTTCAGAGGCGTGCTTTGTGATTTTAATCCTGTCTGAATCTGCCATGTCTGTGTTTTTCTCACACAACCTCAACCTCAAACCACACAAAGACCAATGAATTATAGAAAATAACAGACATGCTTGTCATATGTGAATAAATCATATAAATTAAATTAAGTAAGGTTTTATTCTGGACAAAATATATATAAAATATGATAATATTATGCTAAATATAATATTATTAAATATAAATCAAGATCCAAGATTCAAATAGCTTTATTGGCATGGTAAAAGAAATCTTTACATTGCCAAAGCATTCATAACACTATACAATAAAATAATAATAATAATAATAATAATAATAAAAAAATAAAAAAATTAGACAGACATCGGAATCGTGGCAAACTCTGAAGACTTTTAGTTGAATGAGAATATAGAAGAGAGATGAACCTTAGTTCAAAGGAGTTATACTCTTTAAAACATCTCAAAAGTACTTAAGAAAATAAATTAGCTTGTGCTAATACTCACAAACAATGTCAAAGTTTCTCAAATTGGTGCCAGGATGGTTGTGGTTGGACCTGAAGTGTATAGTTGGCTTTAATGGTGATAGATGTGTAACTCTATAAAAGGTTAAACACCAACCCTGGTTTAATACACACACTGGCACTAATTTTACCTCTCCCTCTCTCCTCCATTAGATCTGGCCTCTTTACACCCGTTCATTCATCTTCTAGTCACACATTTACATAATATTAACATAATTAACACATGTGTGTCACTGACCAGAGGGCTGTTAAACATTGTTCACACATCTCCTCCAGCATGTTTGACATTTTAAAGTGCTGAGCGTGTAGCTTACAGCGCAGGTAGCGCTACACACGGTCAGTAATTATGCTGCACGCTAGCCTCAGGTACAAGAACTTTGGAGATAATTAATATATTAAAATTGCACTCGCATACTCTCCAATACACCCAAATGATTACAAAAGAGAATTAAAAGATGAAATTCATTGTGGTTTGGAAAGGATGCCCCTTTAAATGCATTCATGAGGACAAAGGATAGCATGCTGGCTAATGTTAGCAATAGCATGCTACTTGTACTATCTATGCAGTATGAAGTATTGGTGCGTTCAAGTCACTTTTGTCGGAGCAAGATGGCGGTACCTTCACTTATTTACCTAAACACAAATACAGCAACTCTACTAGGAAATGAACAAAGAATGTAAATTGGATGGTTGTGTTTTTATGTGACATTTGCTGTCATCTGCAGTGATTCATTTCTAAAAATATATATTTAGGTGAGGCTTTGATTCTGAGTTGTCTGTATTGACAGGAGGTGGGTGTTAAATTCATGCAGTGTTGTCTGTGATATATTTAAAAATCAGTGAGAATAAGCAGGAGAGAATATGTTATTGACAGAAGGAACTGTATGCCTTTCTAATTTAGCTGAGACTTTTATAGCAAACCAAACATACAGGAAATATCATCCCTGTCAAGGGGCCATCTTTAAATCCTGTTGAAATGCATGATGACGAGAAAATAAAAGCTTTTAAGATTTTAAAGTGCTCTATTCCAGTGTCTGAGAGAAATGAGCACCCTTCAAATGGATAATTACACCTTAATCTTCGGTTCCATAGTGAAACGCGCCTATCAGAGGAAATCAGAAATGAAAACAACATTGAGAGAGGGAATGTAAGATGTCTGTGTTTGTGTGCGTCAGTCTCATCCAATAAACCCAAAACAGTTATTTTCTATTCATTAGATACATTAGTCGGAGTGCGGCATTCTGGGAGTTTTCCGGATGATTCTGCATCTCAAAAGAAAACCATAATTTTCACTGTCTGTCTCCTTCTCCTCTTTTGACAAGTGATTACAGCATTTTTCCAGTACTACGAGGAGGTCTATTTATTTTTCATACTCTCAAAGCTCTGTAAAGTCCTCCAGAAAACCTCTACAGAATGCATAATATAATTTCAGCAACACCTGGACCGTGTACCACAGTTTTATGTGCGTTCCCTGATATAATCCTGCAGGAATCTGGTCATCTACCAGCTTTAACCAGGTTGACCTTGGTAGTCCAACCAGCCGGTACTCCAGCTGATCAACCTAAACCAGTTAAGACCAGATAATGACCACGGTTAAAACCAGTAAAACTGTTAAGATTCTTTTCACCACTAAGCTTCTAATAACATCATGTTGTTCAGTAACACAACCGTCTCCTCATCTTTAGTGATTTTCTTAAGCCCTGTTCACACATACAGTGATTTTATCGGAGAAGGTCAGGAGGTTGCTATACTGTTGGACACTAATAGGCACTGGATGAGCGTTAATGGGAGCTTCACAACCGGTCATAGTGAAAATCTGATTACTAATGAGATGCATTTGCTATAAAAACTAAGATGTTGTTCTATTTTGATAAGAAGCACCCAATGACTTCTAGGGCCCTATCTTGCACCCAGCGCAATTGACTTTGTACACCGACACATGTATCATTCCTATTTTGCACCCAACGCTTTTCCCTCCACAGATGCACGTCGGTAAATTACTGAATGAACTTGCGCTCCCCGGGGCGGTTCAGTGAAACGAGGAGGCGTGTTCCGGCGCAAACGTTCCCTGATGCTATTTTTCAGAAAACAATTCCGCCACTGACCAGGAAAAACCTAGACTAAAGTCAGTGGCGCATTGCGCATGTTATTCATATGCTATTTTAAGGGCGCATGCTTGGCCATAATGTAGCGTGTGCACAACGCGCATACACTTTGATTCTCTCATCTACACAGAAGCAGCAGTTTTCATTTATGCAAATCATAGGCTACATTATTACAAGGAAAAATATTACCACACGAGGGAAATCATTGTTGTGTCCATGAAGATGTGAAAAAATAGGCATAAATTTAGTTTACACATTTACCCAAATTATCATACGCCTGTTTAACCGAAGCTAATTTGGGTGGGTTTCTCCAATCCCCAATGTCACTTCTCTGTCTTTTACGGCCCTGACGAGAACGTCGGTCTCCACGGCTGTGAACCGCTCCTGGCGTGCGCCTGGCAAATCCGCGTTATAATAGCAATCCGCCATGGATCAAGCGCGCCTGCTTTTAAAGGGAATGTGAGATGTCACTCTGATTGGTTTATTGCACGTTATGCCCAAACCACACCTATGAATAATGAAGCTACTTCAGACCAACACATTTTAGATTTGCAAGAGTCATTTATCCCGCCGGTATAATAGCAACAGCGCCCAAGACCCGCCCACAAAGTTACTTTCGTTTCGCGTTTGATACTTTCGATTCAGATCGTTAAAATAGGGCCCCTAGTCTTTTTGTTGCAGCAAATCACTGTATGTGCAAACATACTTTTATGCAGAGAAAATAAAATGTTTTAATTCATTCTTATACATTTTCTTGTTCAGATCCTAAATATAACATTGAGCATGCGCTGAAGATTCTTCTGCAGAACAAAATAAACAAGGCACATTTTTGGTATAAAAATCTCCATAGATTGTTTAATACAACATACCATATTTTCAACAATTCAACATCAATAAAATTGTGTTAATTAAAAAAAAGAAAACAAAATGCATATTACTTTTATTGCACAGAACAATTTTAAACATTTTTCATACTAGATTTTTTCACCTTTTTAGGTCTTTTTTCTTTAGTATAAAAGAATATTATGGACCACATTAATGCACATTATCATTCTGGGCTGAATGTTGGAGAGGGCAGAGGTCATATAAAGATTTATTCGACGTAATAGGATGAAAACAGTAGCTAGACCACAGAGGCAGAGGATCAGAGAAAGATTCAGGTGTGCGTGTGTGTGTGCAAGTGTCAGATTAACTCTAAAGTGGATCAGTAAGGGTTAAACCATCTGTGCAGATTCTCCATCTGCAGCCTCAGTCAGCAGTACAAACCACTTAGCGAGGCGAAACCCATCTACACCGGAGCAAAATACAGTGCATAAACACAGCTCAGTGTCCTTCCATGGAAATCACCTGCCCTGCTTGGCCCAGATTAAACACGCACTTAAAACACAGCTGGACTGTGCAGCGAATTCATTAAACCATTGCATTTCAGCCCAAAAACCTGCTTCATACTCACTAACCAATCCATTTTTAACTAGCCTCTATCTAGCACTGCACCATTGCGCTTTCTTGTCAGCACAAACAGCCTACTTTCAATTTACTCCCACTTCTTTATTCACAAATGTTGCCTGCCGTGATTAACGTGGCGCCATTTCCGTCTGTGGAAACATCTGCTAAATAACGCAATAATTCTTAGTATAGATATCTGTCATTGTAACAAACCAACACCATCTGAGTCCTTAGACTTGCTGGATAACTTTGAAATGGTTTCTTTGGGCACCAAAGCTTCATATAATGTAAAGAAAAACAGATCTGCAGCCGGTAAGACAGGTCTAAGTCTAAGACCATTAGACAGGTGTGAGACCAAAAGACAGGTGTAAGACTCAAGAGACAGATCTGAGAGCAAGAGGCATGTGTGAGACTCGGCAGCAGGTAAAGGTGATTGAGTGCTGTCGAGCATATTAACACTCTCACCTTTTGATGAAATGATTAATTCTGTTATGAACTCGCTTGCTCTCGCACATACAGTACACACTCTGAGATAGAGCTGTACAGTCTTTGAATGAGTTTGTTATATAAAAATGTGATGCTGCAGTGCCATTAAATGGGTTTAAACCTGACCAGGCACAGCAGAAATGCTCACTGCAGGCTACAATGATCATCTCTATATAAAATTAAAGCAAAACGCACAACAAAAGTTACATAATTACTGCTGATTTCACTTGCCTAGCCATTAATCCAACAATAAACAACCTGTACTTGTTTATCCAGATGCTTGAGTCGTAAAACTCCCCCGGCTTATCTAACAAATGCATTTAAAATACAGATCCGAAAGCAAAATGAGGACCAGACAGCAGAGTGCAGATTCAAAGAAAGGAATGTGCGGTGAAAGTTGCACTATACACACATTTCTCTATAGCAGGAATGAAATGGAATCTATTATACTCTACATTCTGTTGTTAGACACAATGTAGAAGACATTTTGGGCGGATTTGGGCAAATTCAGCTGTTAGGTTTGTTAAATGTGCTTTTCTCCCCTGATTTATCTACTGTTATTCTTTCATAAAACTATTCATTTTAGTAGAAAACAAGAAATGAATGGGTTAAACAAATAAACAAACAAACAAAGAGGATGCAGGCAGCAGGACAGAAGGGAGAAGGATGCTCTGCCTTTGCATTCTGAAGGTCGACACAAAACATTTTGGAGGTTGGGGTTTTTCTTTTTTTTTTGCCCATAAAAATCCACAGGAACTTAAGTGTTTTAAAACAAAATCCTCTCTCAAAGATATTGGTCCCCGTAGGCTGAATTTAAGCGGCATCACAGAGGACTGCGCATGAGGACATTTTCCCCCTCTCATGTTCAATATTGAACAAAAGCACCAACCCCTGTGACGCACATCCATCTTTAGAAAGGGGGAAAAACACCCCTCTATGGGGAGCTCGTCAGAGCCAGAGGTTGTTCAGGCAGGGAATCTCTTGTTTTTGTCTTTATGAGTTTTTGAAAGGGTCTCTTGAGCTCCCTGGTTGGATTATATCATTTTCATGTTAAATTTTCGAGGGGCATCGCCGTTGCCGCTGCTGCTCATCCCAGCGTCCGATTTGCGCGGGACGTACTCTATCTCAATGTTGTGTTTGCTGTTTCCTTTGCCTCTGCTCCAAAGAAAGAGCAGAACCAGGCAGAACAGAACCACACCCAAGAAGGAGATGAAGCCCATAGTGGTGGCGATGATTAGCGTCTTTATATCAAACGGGAACGGGACAGTTGCTCTTGTTCCATTGGCTCCGTTGTCATTGGGTTGGTTGGAGATAAACGCCAAGGTTTTGTTGGGTTGGTTGGGCCAGTCTGGCGAGTAACTGTGGACGTGCAGGTGGGCCAAAGCGGTGTCATTTCCACCAGCGTTGCTAGCAATGCACACATACGTCCCATTGTCCTGAATCTGAGCGTAGCGCACCTCCAGGGTGCCATCTGGGAAAACAGTGAGCCGTCCTATCGTTTTTGTGGTGATGAACTGTTTTTGTGGGGAAAGCCACATGATGACGGGCGTTGGGTCTCCGTCTGCTTGACACACGAAGTGGATGGTGGTGCCTTCGTCAACAAACTTTTGCTGTGGCTTCCGGTCTCGGATCCTAGACTTGCGACACGTGAAGTAATTGGGCTGAAGCACGTCAGGAAAGTCCTTGAACTCTTTTCCTTGAACGAACTCGGGTGAGGAGCAAGTCGGTTGCTGGCGGTTGAAGTTGAGCCTCCAGCGGCGTCGGAAAACCCAAAGCAGACGGCAGTCACAAGCCAGCGGGTTGTCATACAATGCGAGGGTCTCTAGGTTCCCCACTGAATGGAACACGGCCTCCTCCAGGGTGGTAAGGGCATTGCTGGAGACATTGAGGATTTTCAGGTAGTTAAGTCCTCTGAAGGAGTAAGGCTCGATCATTGTCAGTCGACCGCCCACCAGGTGGAACTCCTGCAGTCTGAGCAGGTCATGGAGCCGGTTGCCCTCGATCATCTGGATGGGATTGTAGGACATGTTGAGGAAACGAAGATAAACCAGGTGTCGCAAAGCCAAATATGGAATCGACGTTAAGTTTGCATTAGTGATCGTTAGGGAGGTAAGATTCAATCCGTACAAGCAGTTGGTGGTCATGGTATCCAGGTAGGGCCAGTTGGCAATTTCCAGGACTTTGAGACGGTAGAGCCGCTTGAAGCTGTAATCTCTGATGCTGTTGATGTTGAGGTTTCGCAAGCGCAGCGTAACCAAGCTGTGCAGATGCGTGAAGGCCTCTGTCGGGACAGAGGTCAGGTTGCACTTCTCTAGTGTAAGCTGCTCCAAGCTGCTGAGGCCATGAAACGCCCGGTGGGATATGAAGACAAGGTCATTATCCCCAACCTCCAGAGAGCGCAGGTTGTAGAGGTCCTGGAACATGTAGTCCAGCAGAATTACGATCTTATTCTCACTGATGTCCAGCTTTGTTAGGTTACTGAGGCCTGTGAACACTCCCAACTGGATGAGCTTCAGCTTGTTGCTGCGCAGTCCCAGACTCTGCAGGCCGTATAGGTTGTTAAAGGCGCCGGGCTCAATGGCTGAGATGGTGTTTTCATTGAGCTCCAGCTCTTCCAAGTGCGGAAAGGCAGAGAACTCATCTGGGTTGATGGTTTTGATTCGATTCTTGCTGAGGTCTAGGAGTCGTGTTTCCGACGGGATCCCCTCTGGAACGGACATCAGTTTCTTGCGGTGGCATAAGACCGAGCGCTCCTGAGCATTGCACTCGCAGCGTGATGGGCAGCCCGTGGCAGAGCCAGACAGCACTGTGCCCAGCATCAAGATTAGAATGGGCTGCCAGCATGCCACCAGGAAGCTGTGCCCACTCACTTCCCCTGCTACCATCCTACCGGTTACCTGCACAGACGGAGAAAAGAGAAAAAGTGCACCGAGTTATAAAATATGAAATTCAAGGCATCCAAATCAATAAACAATTATACTGCACAGTATATTGACTAAACCTTCTACTGTGCTATTTTCTTTGGCGAGCCGCATATGGCTCTAAAACATGAGTGAATTGTGTATTTATTGAACATTGTTCATTGAAAGAATGGAGAGGGTAAAAGTGCTTAACTAATATAGCAGACATCATTTTCCATTTCCAAAGTGTCAACTACGTGTTTCATTACATTATAGGCTCATTAAACGACTGCACTAAGGACTGCTGGATTATTCACAACTGTGAAAAGGAAGAGCCAATGGCGTGTACTTGCATAACTGCATGAATTGGCACTTTTGGATTCAATCTCCTTTGTTTTGACCCCAACTAGTTCAACTTCAAAGGCTTTTAACACACAGTAGCACTCACGCTAACTGAGCTCAGGGACTTGACTTGGAATCCATTGCAAGGGTTACATCACCATCATAAGGTATTTATGAATCCTCTAAACCTCTGGTGCACCTAACACAGCTGAGAAGTGAGTTAGAAGGCTGTTGTCCCAACCAGCATTTTCACTCTCAAATCCTGTAGGCGTTCACACTTCCATGTATGGGATCCATTTGAAACGATGGCACGGAGGCATATGTGTGAATTTATCCACAATTTTCAAGGAGAAATCCACTTCACAGAAAGTTGGTAGCCATAAAATCGCTAGCGTATGGCATCTGCAAGACAGACCTAAAGACGAGACGTTGGATTAAGACTCTCTGATATCTTACTTAAAGACATGCTGACCATTTAAATCTGTACACAGATATTCTAATGCTTTCTGAAGCAGCAATAAACACTGTTCATGCACAACTGCCCTCATTTTAAAGTTTAGCTTCTTACCAGTCTTCTGAAAATCATATTTTAGAGGAAAGTGTCCACCTTGCTATCTAATGCCTACATAGGCAGTATCCGAATGAAACCTCATAAAAGACTCATTCTGAATACTCTACACTGGCAGCAACTCCACAAATAGTGTGCAAACAACCCACAGTTTGGTGTTAGCATGTTGCAAAACTAATAACATGTTACTTTAAAACACATAACATACATAGCACGCACAAAAAAAGTAATTTTATAAACACTTTTCGGTATCTCTTGACTGATCCGCCTTCTTTGGATTTTTTACAGAGCTTATTTCTTGTGAATTCTGGGATTGCCTTATGTGGTAAATGAAAACATACAATGCTGCCCTAAAATTCAGCTAAAAAAGCATCTAAGAAAGATTTAAATTATTCATAATAACAGTTTTTGCATATAGAGCGCATATAACGCCTTAAAATGCTCTCTAGGTAGGCAGCTCAATTGGTTTTGTAACAGAGCTCACATCTCCAGTGAATGTCAGGTTTACACTTTTTTTTTTCTTTTGCCGTCACGCTATTCTCTACCGACCCGTCGTGACTCTGATTACGGTTTCATAACCACCTACACAGCACTGGAATACTCCTATTGGGAACATCAAAGAATGTTCATTTCCTGTTTGTGTAACACAACATCCCTGTCACATGATCATAAAAAAGATGTACAACTTGCATCGGGAAGCCTGACGCCAGTGATGATTGCTTTTGTCCTGAAAGACTTTTCAGAAGTTTTCAGTTCAACGAACTAATCCTTAAAATAGTTATTTAGGGAATCACAAATCTTGCAGCGCTGTGACCATTAAAAATTGCCATTGGTGTGCAGAAGAACTCCTGCCCACACAAACACAAAATACACTGTATAAATGTAGAAGAGATTCACAAATATTTCATAAGAGGCCAATTTGGATTTTTGTTTGTAATTTGCTGTAATGAATAAATTGCAGTGATCTAACTGTGAGCCCCAGTTGTTCATCGGGATCAATAATGAAGCCACTGAAGGGTTGAGTTTGGCTGGAAGCATTCAGCATGTGGCCCACAGGCACGGTGTTAAACCGTTAGCACTGTTGAGGGGAGGCTGGGTTCAGTTCAAAGCAAATTAAGCAGCCTACAGTGTGTGCTGCCAAAACCTGAGAACATATGGAAATGTTCTTCATATGAAACCGACTTGAAAGAAATATCACCGCTGTCTGGTCACCAGACTAACAACAAGCTGAAACATTATTCAGCTAATGATGTGTCTTAGGAAGTTTTATCAAATAGCATTATGTATTATCTCTCAGTGAAAAAGAGAAAAGAAATGGTTGACTGTTAAGCCCTCCTACTAAAACTCATGTTTTTGGGATCTGTGATCTCTATTCCCCCTGTAAAATTACAGTAAAAGTAGCATGAATGACGTGAGTGCATAAAGTAATGCAGTGAGGTAGTTTGTGCTTTAATGTGGTGAATTAATCAATAAAGTAATGCAGCAAACTAGTATGTGAAGTAAGAGAGGTAGAACGTAAAATACACAGTAAGGTAGTGTGTAAACTAAAATTAAATTAGGTCATGTGTATTATAATGCGGTGAAGTTGAGTGTAAAGTAATGCAACAAACTAACATGTAAAGTAACAGGTAACAAGTACTGTAAATTAAAATAATGCAGTTTGGTAACATATAAAATAACTTTGTGTGTAAAGTAAAGGCTCTTGCACACTGAGTCCGAAATTTTCGCATACGTTTTTCATATTCGTGATTCGGTGGCTCTGAAATGTCAAAACACCATTCAAAATGCTTGCTACGGATGCGAAAAATGCAGAAAATCAAACCTGATCCGAATTTTTTTATGACGGACGAAAGTTTCGGAGGCAGTGTGCAAGCGTGATTGACATAACATGAGGTCATATTTATTTTTTAACGTGCGAAAATTTCGGATGCGAATTTCAGACTCAGTGTGCAAGGGCCTTAACTGTGATAGTGTGTAAAGTAACACTGCTAACTAATATGTAAGAGAGGTAGCAAGTAAAATAATGCAGTAAGGTGGCGTGTAAAATAATATAATGTGGTGTAAAAAATAATATAATGCAAGTGTGTAGTGTGTAAAGTAACAGTGGTGAAATGTGCAAAGAAACACAGCAGAGAAATATGTAAAGTAACAGAGGTTGCATTTAAAATAATGCAGAGTTGTAGTGGGTAAAGTAATGTGATGCCGCAGTGTGTAAAGTAAAGCAGTGCAGTACAGTAGTGTGTAAAGTAATGCAGTGAGGTAGCATGTAAAGTCACGTGGTAAGTTAGTGTGTAAAAGCTGGAAGGTGATTTGTAAAGCAACATGACGAGACAGTTCGTAATAAACACGGTGCTGCTGCATCTCTATTCTGACATGATTGCATTTCCATCTGTTGCATCATTTACTATTATATATTTATGATACATCTGAATCTCTCACAGTAAGGTTGTGAATAACTGCAGTCTGGAACAGGACGGTGTTTCCCAGCGGCAACAATCCCACTTAAAGACGGCAGCTAAATACCTGAGCAGCAGAATCCTCCTCACATCTGTCACGGCTATAGGAGCAGCGCGCTAAGAGTCTAATCTAGTTCAGAATCAGCCAGTTCACTAATCCTGTACACACAAACACACACCAACACACACACACCAACACACATTCAGGTGGACTTACTTCACTTCAGCTTCATGTAGGTCAGTTCAGCACATGGACACCTCACAGGACAAAGTTAAACACACTTGGACAAGAATAACACAACTCCGGCTCATCCTTAATCAATCTGATTAATTGACTTAATGAAGCTCTGCTGTTACTATGTAGAAGACTAAGTCTTCCAAGTGAATTCAATTTCTTGAATCCGTTCACCACAACATCAGGAATGTTTTACCTCCCATCATGTTTTGTTTGCCAATTCACTTCATGACCAAAAATCACTCAGTTTTTAATTATGACTAAGTATTTCTGCATTTTATTAAATGTGTAAAAAAAAAAGATCTGTTTTTCTGAGAAAAAGATCCATGTAATGTCACACATTTCTCCTCTAGAGTTACAGAATAGATCCCAAAAATGTCTCTAAATGTGCTTAGATTTAACAAGTCTGCAATCAAAAGTCAATGATCTCAATATGAACTCAAATGTTTTTCATCAATTTCCAAATTCCAAAAACGATCCGAGCTGCCATCCATTAATTTTATAGCAGTGTAGTTCTACTGTATGTGAATAATTATCTCATTAGTGTCTATTTTAATTTCTCCTTATGATTTTAAGGTACAGCAATAGTGTCTCAAACAATGGCATGAGTTTTTTGCGGGGCTATCTGTTTGTCGGAGCAATGGAAGACAAGCGGAAATACATTTCATTATTTTTTACAATTGCGTTTGGTGACGCTAGTGGCACTGAAATCACATACTTCACCTTAGCTTTTCCTGAGGAACAAAATGTTCCTCTAGGCCTTTAAAGTAAGTATTTGAGGGTAGAAACAAACAACCAGCAGATCAGTCGCATCTCTGTGCAACAATAGAAAGGCTTCATTTCACTGCAAAACAAGTGTCAGGAAAGAGATTGTGTCGTTCACTTAAAGCATTTGTGTTCAGAACATGGTGTTCAAGACTGAAACAAGTCTGCAACTCAGAAACACACACTCAATCTATTTCTTATGGTCCGTGACTGAATCTGCTCATTTATTTGTTGCACTTGCTGCAGAATCGCCAGAGTGTGACTGAGTGTTCCCTCATTAGAGACCCTCCCCTCGCCCTTTCTGCTATTATTTTGTCTGTAAAGTAACTCTGGCTCAGGAAGTGCAAACATTAAGGTTCATATTCAGAGCTTCAGATCTGACCTTCTGAAAACACCTCCTCCCAGACGAAACAGCTCCATCCTGCAGCCCTAACAGCTCCTCAGAGCTCAAACATCTCCGGTTTCACTCTCTCCGCTGTCATTCTCTGTTTTTCTCACTCTGAGGGGAGGGAGACACATTGACCCTGAAGCTATAGGAGAAGAATCATCAACACAAGCTCAGAACGGCAGCTGGAATCAGGAATAACGAGGTCCAACACACCAGACATCTCAGCGCTGAGGAATCAATCACACATGTTTTCGCGCTTGATGTGAGACGAGAGTCTTACAAACAGGGTAGACACACAAACATAAGATGCAAACCTAGCCTCACTGTCTATTGTCTACTAAGGAAGCTTCTAGGAGAACCGAAATGGAGCCTCGTAATAATTGATCTGATACGCTCTTAATGGGCAGAAACTCCATTAACAATCCCTCCCTGGCCATTAAGTGAACCGACTTGCCTTAAAGGGACTAGCACTCACAGTTGATTCTGATGGAGTTTGACGTTAACACGTTGCCAGACTAATGACTTGTACTAATGACCTGTACACAAAACTACTCAAACTTTTCCTCACAAATTTAAGGTATCATTCATTTTTAATATAGGGCCTTATAATTTACGTAATACGGAAAACGAGAATGGAATCGCAGAATCCAGTCATAAAATTTTTATTTACTGTATGACGTGGAATGTCACAGAATTTGGCAAAATCAAAAGTAGGTTTGTACACTTAAAAAACTGCTTGTTCAACATGTTTTCATAATCATAAGGACACTTCATTTGAACTTCATCTCCAGAACTGCTCTTAGATTCACTTCATGGGCATTTCACCATTTCATTTGATAAAACTATCAGATACACACAATAATAACAGATGTAATAGGGCCCTATACTGTATGTAGTGCAAATTAACTCTTTCTCTGCCATTGATGGAAATTTCCGGCTCTCTGTGTTTTCACTGTTATACGGTAGGGGGCGCTATTACGCATCTTCTGAAAGAATAAAGAATCTCATGATCAAAACACAGCCGAAGAAGCAGAAACGAGCGATATCATATGTAAGCACAATACTGGCAGGGAAAGAGTTAAGCAAGTTATGATTGGAAAATCTGATAAGTACTAACAGTAACAATAGTGATGCTTGCCTATATATAGCACACACACAAATACTGGGTCAAATAGTGCATTTTGACCTAACGAGTGTGTCTACAATGCTTCATCCTGGATGAATATGTTCAAATCAAGCTAATTCTGACAACTTAACAAGCTATCTTTGTTTTGAAAGATCGACTAGCAACTTTGTAGCTGGACAAGCTAATCACCAGCTAGCATGTTCCAAAACATCGACCTGGATTTTCCAGCAGGGAACAAAGACAGCAGGGACTGAAAATGATTTAGTCGACTTTCACGGGTTATGTACTAAAGTTACCTAACACATATGCTCGGAAAGAAAAGACTGACATCTATTGAAGTAGATTCTGAAAAACAGTGTAAAAGGACACCAGCGGTCACCTCGTTCTATGTCACGCATTAAAGTAACACCTGTCTGTGAAAACATATGCGCTCCTTCACTTTAAGCTAAATACATTTCTCTCACTCTCATTTTCTTCTCTGAATAAATGAAAAGAGAGACGCTTTGGGGAACAGTGAATGAGTCATGAGATAGAATGAACGGAGAAACCCACTTACACAAATACACACACACACACACACAGAGGATGGTGCCCTAGTGCGTATTATGTATTATACAACAGTATTCATCAATTTAGGGCTTTTCACACTTGAAATAGTTAACCCTGGTCTTTCTAAACCCTGGGTTAACATCCTTATTTGCATATTTGCAGTGTCAGAGTCATTGATTGGACGATAGTAGCATACAACCGGTTTACATAAAGGCATCCTCATATTATACATATTGCTGACTGTACTAAGTTCATATACTGAATGGACTTTTCGGACTATAAAGGGAGGAATGAAAGTCTCCTCACTCCAATTGTCGCATTTTCCGCCACCATTTGACATTTTTCACCTCAAACCCTGAAACTACCGCAGTGTTTCTGTGGCAATGCGGGTTTATCGTCACAAAAGGGGTGCTAACCCTGCTTCTAAATTATAAGTGTAAATTATAAGCGGGGTTAAGAGCAATGGGGTTAACCTGGGGTTAAAGGGATAGTTCACCCAAAAAGATTCTGTCATCATTTACTCACCCTCATGATGTTCTGTTGAACACAAAAGAAGATATTTTGAAGAATGTTGGTAATCAAACAGTTGATGGTAGCCATTGACTTCAATAGTATTTTTACTACGGAAGTCAATGGCTACCTAAATGACAAAATCTTTGGGTGAACTGTCCCTTTAAGTGCAGTGTGAGAAGCCAATTAGTGTCTTGTAAGGTAATTCCATATCAGTTTATGTGTAACTATAACTTTGAGGACAAAACTGAAAATATCTGGTAATATACAGTGAGGAAAATAAGTATTTGAACACCCTGCTATTTTGCAAGTTCTCCCACTTGGAAATCATGGAGGGGTCTGAAATTGTCATCGTAGGTGCATGTCCACTGTGAGAGACATAATCTAAAAAAAAAAAAAAAATCCAGAAATCACAATATATGATTTTTTAACTATTTATTTGTATGATACAGCTGCAAATAAGTATTTGAACACCTGTCTATCAGCTAGAATTCTGACCCTCAAAGACCTGTTAGTCTGCCTTTAAAATGTCCATCTCCACTCCATTTATTATCCTAAATTAGATGCACCTGTTTGAGGTCGTTAGCTGCATAAAGACACCTGTCCACCCCATACAATCAGTAAGAATCCAACTACTAACATGGCCAAGACCAAAGAGCTGTCCAAAGACAGCTCGGGAAAAAATTGTACACCTCCACAAGGCTGGAAAGGGCTACGGGGAAATTGCCAAGCAGCTTGGTGAAAAAAGGTCCACTGTTGGAGCAATCATTAGAAAATGGAAGAAGCTAAACATGACTGTCAATCTCCCTCGGACTGGGGCTCCATGCAAGATCTCACCTCGTGGGGTCTCAATGATCCTAAGAAAGGTGAGAAATCAGCCCAGAACTACACAGGAGGAGCTGGTCAATGACCTGAAAAGAGCTGGGACCACCGTTTCCAAGGTTACTGTTGGTAATACACTAAGACGTCATGGTTTGAAATCATGCATGGCACGGAAGGTTCCCCTGCTTAAACCAGCACATGTCAAGGCCCGTCTTAAGTTTGCCAATGACCATTTGGATGATCCAGAGGAGTCATGGGAGAAAGTCATGTGGTCAGATGAGACCAAAATATAACTTTTTGGTCATAATTCCACTAAACGTGTTTGGAGGAAGAAGAATGATGAGTACTATCCCAAGAACACCATCCCTACTGTGAAGCATGGGGGTGGTAGCATCATGCTTTGGGGGTGTTTTTCTGCACATGGGACAGGGCGACTGCACTGTATTAAGGAGAGGATGACCGGGGCCATGTATTGCGAGATTTTGGGGAACAACCTCCTTCCCTCAGTTAGAGCATTGAAGATGGGTCGAGGCTGGGTCTTCCAACATGACAATGACCCGAAGCACACAGCCAGGATAACCAAGGAGTGGCTCTGTAAGAAGCATATCAAGGTTCTGGCGTGGCCTAGCCAGTCTACAGACCTAAACCCAATAGAGAATCTTTGGAGGGAGCTCAAACTCCGTGTTTCTCAGCGACAGCCCAGAAACCTGACTGATCTAGAGAAGATCTGTGTGGAGGAGTGGGCCAAAATCCCTCCTGCAGTGTGTGCAAACCTGGTGAAAAACTACAGGAAACGTTTGACCTCTGTAATTGCAAACAAAGGCTACTGTACCAAATATTAACATTGATTTTCTCAGGTGTTCAAATACTTATTTGCAGCTGTATCATACAAATAAATAGTTAAAAAATCATACATTGTGATTTCTGGATTTTTTTTTTTAGATTATGTCTCTCACAGTGGACATGCACCTACGATGACAATTTCAGCCCCCTCCATGATTTCTAAGTGGGAGAACTTGCAAAATAGCAGGGTGTTCAAATACTTATTTTCCTCACTGTATACACTAACAATCAAAATTTAGGGTCAGTTGGGACAGTCATTTAAAAAAAAAAGAAATGGTTAGGGTTAGTATAAATACTTTTATTTAGCAAGGATGGATTAAATTGAACAAAAGTGATATTAAATATATTGATAAATGTTACAAAAGATTCAAATAAATGTTTTAATTCATCAAACAATCCTTTGCAAAGCTTTGCATCACAGATATTAATTACATTTTAATATATGTTCAAATAGAAAACAGTTATTTGAAATTTTAATATTACTTCACAATTTTCCTGTTTCTTTGCTGCATCAATGCTGATAGTAAGTGGCAGTTCAAGCGGGAAACCTGTTGGTCATGAGCATGTGAATTTGCCCATGATGCATCAGACTGACACTCATCTCAGCGTCTTAACATCTCTATTTGGCAGATGCAATTCAAACAATCAATTTCCCAGCATGCATTTCTGCATCACATCTCCAGGCCTTCCTCTTCCTGCACACAGAGCGTGATTACCGGTTCATAAAGTAATTTCATCCCGGTATAGACTTGATTAGATGTAATTTGAGGTTTCTGTAGCTATTGGCGCTCTCTTTATGAATCTAAAAACACATTTTCTCAAACAAATTAAAACAATTTCACAAAAGTTTGAGAATAAAATGATAGCTAAGTCTACATGCTTAGGCTTGCTAAGGTAAGTGTGAGACTATGTTAAATGCACAGTTTGCCCATAAATTCCAATTATGCAATCATTCACATTTTGGAGCTTTACAGCCACTGAACTACCTTTGTTATATGGAAAAGAGCAGCTTGGATTGGACTTCTCTGTTTATGACCCATGTAAGAAATAAAATTGTATTGGTGAGGGTATGGAAGCCCATTTCAGTCTTAGGGTAAAAAAAAAAAAAATGAAATGGGTAATGTATATAACAAGAAGAAAAAAAGTCATACAAGTTTGGAATGACATAATTTATTTACAGATTTTTGGGTGAGCTGTCCCTTTAAATACGATTTGTTAAATTAAAGGAATTGTCAGTCACATGACATAAAATCATAGTCATTCCATCTATCAGTCTGAAATGTAAACTGTCCGTACTGTATTGTCATTACACAATGATTCTCATTCATAAAAAAATCCTGTGCAAATTGTTCCTAAAGTTGTTTTTAATAGAAATGGTTTTACAAACTATTTACACCCATTGAGGCCCATTGTATGATTTTGCATCTTGTGCATTGAATATTATATAAAGCACATTATATGCTGTATAGCTGTATCCAAAAGTTTCCAGTCATGTAAAGATCTATTCTATTCTGGCAAGGTTCATATAAAACAAACCCAGATATTGATTTAGTTATTGTTCATACGCTCTTCATCCACGCACACACACTTTTCCTTAATAAATGTGTGTTTCTTGTCAGAGAGGACTCATTACAGTGTCATTTTAAAGAGCTCTTTTAAATTCACGCTGTACCGCCTGATTCACTCTTGGCTCTGATTTAGATGAAATATATTCAGACCTGCACCAGTAACGACGGGGAACGATGTCCACAAATGTGTGAAATGACACATTCGGCGCGAGGCGTTTAGCTTTGACACTCTTTCTGCAGAACATGTTAATGCCTTGATGCCCATCAACAGTATCGATCAGCATCGATCGACATTGAAACGCCAGACAAGCTTGAAGTGGCTGCTGGGTTTCTAGCTGGTCGTTTATGGTATATAAGACTAGAGGACCTGGTTTCACCCTGGTAGACTGTCTTGGTCAAGATAGCAAGGGCTGGTGGATCATCTTAGACCTGCAAAATAAACTGCTTCAGTGTTTGACAAACCAGCTTGAGGAATATTCCAGGTTAAGTTCAAGTTCAGCTCCATCAACAGCATTTGTAGGATAATGTTGACTACCACAAAAATGTATTTACACTTGTCCCTCCTTTTCTTGATACATGAATAATAGAATGGATCAAATAATGAATGATTGTTGGACTGAAACTGATTTTGACTTGTTACTTACTGTAGCAGATTTTGTAGTTTTGAATGTCATTGAAGCCTTATTTTGCTTGGCTTCAGCTTTGACTCTGGCTTTGCATGTTCATGCATTTTGTGGGCGGAGCAATGAAGAAGGGGTGTGTTTGTTTGGGTTGGTTTCAAATACCAACAATGTTTCTCAGAAATTGCTTACTGCACTTTCAAGTTGAAATATTGGATATGACTTTATATAAGCAGTTCTACCACAATAAAACAAGTAAATGAATGGTTTTTGTGAGTAAATTGACTAAATGGAGACAGAGCATTTGTGCTGGATCAATAAAAAAAATGTACTGGAGCAGGAGCATACGGATATATAGATTTGATCTGACAGAAAAATCCAATATAGCCTGTATCCAAAATACTGTTTATGCCAATATATATTTTTTGAGTCAAAGGTGCCGGAATGGCGTTCCGAATCGTTACAGCTCAATCGAAGCCAGAAGATTCCTTTAAGCTTGTGTGACCCGGGTTTGTTCCAGCAGGGATGTGGTTCATAGAGCCGATAGTCTTCCTGCGAATCCATCAGGGAGTTTGTAAAGTGGAAATTGAACTGCATTCGGCTCAAATATGGAAAGACTCTTGATATCACGCCGTCATCCTCCAACAAGCTTCCTGTCTGCGATGCTAGCTGCATCATCCACGTCTATCTATCTGGAAATGGAGGACAACCACATCCCCTCCTTTCTTTTTCCTCTTTAACACTGGCTTTCAGGGATCACACACACAAACACACACTTAGCTCAGTTTTCACCAACAGTTTTCTGTCTCTCTCAGTCAAGCTCATGAATCGTGTTCTGTCTCCAGGCGTCTGGTGAATGCCGCACACTCATCGTCTCCTGAAACACAAACCCTCGGCTGAGATCCCGTGACCTCTGTAACTCCACCGCCTCTACAACGCTCTTTTCCAGTCTTCAGAACACAAACCTCGGCTCGCTTTCTATTTCAGTCGCTGTCGATTGATCTGAATGATTCAGAGAGGAGAATCAACAACGTAAATCAATTCTACAGAACACACACTTACACACTTCATAGGCATCTACATATGTTAATGGGCCTCAATGCAATGGGCCTCTTCACCATTAGAGTATATAGTATGCACTACAGTGTTTATCAGTAACAAAATTACTGACAAAAATGTCGATCAAAGCTTTTTGGTTTTATTTCGTCACCTATATCAAAGACGGATCGAAAATTAAATGATTTTAATTTAAATAGACTGCTGTCGAAGATATGACGAGAAAAACAAAATCACTGCAAGATATTAACAATGCACTAACAGTCACTCTCGTGACTAAAATGAATGAATATGATGAAATATTGAGTAAATTTGAAAAAAAATGTATGAAATGAAATTTTCATCAAAAGACTGTATAAAACAGAAATAGAATAAAACAAAAAAGGCGGGGCTTAGCAATGGTTGCTACAGAATATATAGAATACGGCCCCTTTAAGACATATGTGACACAGCCTCCACATCCGATATTCTCCAAGGAAACATGAATTATCTGAGTATGCTCTCGTGCAGATCTGGGCTAACTGCTGGTGCTGTCGGCATGTTTACCTCACACAGTAAATCCAACAGGACTGCTGATGAATAAACAAATCCAATTAAACAAAGCGTTAGCCTGGGAATGCTTACCTCAGCCTCTTCAACACACCTTAATCGGAGCTTTAAGCAGCATTACTGCACGACTCCACTGTCCTGAAGAATTTATAACCACTCTGTACTCGGCTCACAAATGCCAATCGCCTCGTAGATACACACATGTATACATACACATTACACTCTACACTCACACACGTACATGTACACACACAAACCTGATGGTTGTTGCCATCTCATTCAGGAAGCAAAACCAGCTGCTGAGCTTTCATCGATCTAGTGGCCTGAGAAGAATACTGATCACACACACACACACACACACACACACACACACACACACACACACACACACACACACACACAGCATCCTTGTCCCCAACACAAGGAGACACAAACTCGAAAATACCTAACAGGCTATGGCTATTTAAGTACTCCAACCACATTTACAATACAATACAATACTGCCTTCAGCGACAAAACAAGCACTATCAAATTAAAATACAAGCTCCGCCCACATTAACACACCAAGCTCCGCCCACATTAACACATCAAGCTCCGCCCACATTAACACATCAAGCTCCGCCCACATTAACACATCAAGCTCCGCCCACACTCACAATCGAGCCACATTTTTGTGTGTGATGACAGTGAAGGTTAAAGCAAAAGATATCGCTTGTAATTAAAATTCTGTATTCACTCTTATGTCATTTATAATCTAATTGCCATTCTATATTTTTATCCATCTATGTCATTCTGACATTCTATCTATCTATCTATCTATCTATCTATCTATCTATCTATCTATCTATCTATCTATCTATCTATGTCTCTGCTGTTCTATCTATCTATCTAAAAATTCCAATTTTCCTTTGATAATTTTTTAAATAATAATAATAAGATTTAGATTTCCATTTGGATTATTTAGTTATTTCCTGTACCTTATATATGTTTAAATAATAATAATAATAATGTATTTTATTTATATTATTAATTGGATTTTTAATTTATTTATTAAAAATAAACATAATATGATATATTTTTTCAATAAAATTTCCAAAATCAAAATTACTTTGTAAGGTTTGAATAAAATAATTTTCAGTTACATCATGTCATCTGACGCAGGTTATTTATTGCCTATATGGTATCGATTAAGTTTCATTCTAAAGTAAAAATTCTGGTATTGACTCAATCCTACCGCCCATTCACAATACAGGCTCTGCCCACAGACAGACGAAAAACCCCTTCCAAATCACGAGCAACACCCACAACCCAGGCTCCGCCGCACGACTACCTGACATTTCCAAGTTGTTCCCATAGAGTCTTCCATTGTGATTAACATTTACTCCGCAGGCCTACAGCATCTTCTCCCTGCAACACTAATGAGCTCTGCCGGCTCGTTACTGCCAATTCATTTCCAGAGCATCCTCCGAGTCATCATATAAACATGAATCCTGCGTTCATGCATCATACATAAAAATGCAGTTTCATATTGCTTTATGAAGACGTCTTGAACTGTATGCAGTGTCTTTTTAAAGCATAATGTGATGCTGCGGCATTAAACATTTGCTGGAGAATATCACTAATGTAACAACGAAGAGAGGAAGAGTCCTTTGACAGCGCACAGATTTTCAAAATAATTTCATTTGGATGCACCATCCCTGACTGTTCGCTAAACAGACAGTAATTTAAATTTCAGGAAACTAATGCAAAACTAATGGATAAAATAATAGTTATTCAGAGGGGCTTTTCTCCTGGGCAAAAAGCATTTCATTTAAAGATTAGCGGTAAGCTGCTCTATTTCTCTCTCTCGCTCTGACAATGAGACTGTAAGTGATTTGACTTTTAAAGAGCCAGGGGTAAACAAGCGTGTGTGTGTGAAACAGGAAGTAATCAGCAATAAGACACAATGGCACAAGCTCCTCCCCTTCACACGCCCCTCCCGCTCATTTGCATAACAGCCCAGTAAGATCACTTGTAACTCAATGAATCCAACTTTTAACAGAATTTCCATTGTGTACATAAGAATATCAAAATCTACAGACACAAATTAAGTTCATAAACCATTCAGATTTTAAAAATTCTACATATACTTCCTTAAAAGGACAGTGACTCCAAAAGTAGTGAATATGACGTGTGCACTATATTTCAATTAATCTATGTATTTATTTACCGGAAATTATTTTCTATATATTTACACAAAAATGATTTTATATTCAACTCTAAAAAATAGTTGATTCTGATTAATGTCTGATTTGTGAATGATTCATTCTTTTGAACAAATCTTTTCAATGAGTCAGTTGATTCAGTTCACAAAACCAATCTGAAAGATTCAATCACAAACTGGTTTTCGGGACCAAGAAATTCACGTTTATTTGTCATCTCAAGGGCTTTCGTGAAAACTACAGATTATACTTCCACATTTTTGTATCCCCGCCCACGGACAGTCGGATCTTCAGAGGGTTATTAACAGAACAGATATTGTAAGTGTAGGTTTTTCACTGAAAGTTGAATCGTATTTTGCCAACTCTTTAAACAGAATTATAGTAAAAATGGAACACTATGGCAACAGCTTTCTTCCCTGTACGTGTCAGCATTTTCAATGGCAGTTTCTTTCAGTTTTGGCCTAAAACACAGTGTTCGTGGTCATTCAGTTTGAAGGTTTTTCAGATTTTCCATCACGCTGTTCCATCCATATTTTCGATTCTCTGGAAACCGAAAGTAATTCACTCCCGCTAAACCTTTACTCTTTTGAATTCTTGCAACTGGGAACAATACAAGTCAAGTCAACATGACTAAAAGAAGTATTTCCTAGTAAAGCAAGATGGTATTTGACTCTGGTAAGCGCATCCATCGCCGACTGGTGGGAGTGGCCTTGGATGCCAACATGCCCAGTGCATTATGGGTGTTGAAGTTTTCCAACCCATTTGGAAAAATGGAAGACAACAGCCTTTTTTTCTGTACTCAGGTAGCACCTACTTCAAAACCTTTTCACCTTTCTACTGTTTAGGCAGCCAAGCACCCAAAATGGTTCTTTGATGTTTCCCCTTTTGGAAGCTTTATTTCTAGAAGTGTTTATGACAAGAGAACACTTACTGATATAGCACACAAATCGTATGGAACACTTATAGGATACTTTTACAATGATCTCGCATCCATTTTGTAAAACTAGAAAGCTTCTTTTTTTGTGTGTTCCGCCTTCTGTGAAGAAAGCCGTATGAGTTTTGAAACGACATTGGGGTGAGTAAACAATGACAGAATTTACATTTACTGGTAAAGTATTACATGTTTTACTTGCTCCCTGAGGATTGGTGATTGCAGTCAGATGCTGGGTATCCTGGGACTTGGGTGAATTGAAAAATAACGCACGGTCACCTTGTTGGCTATACAGATGAAACCACACCACACTGTGCTGCAAACGTGTTCATCAAGAAGCCCGGTCACACAGCTTGAGTTTAAATCCAGATAGCATACCATCAAATAAAACATTCGAATTTCATAGAGATTCATCCAGGCCCTGACGGAATGACATCGGTCGTACCTATTTGTACATCATATTATTTGCAGACTGGAGTAATGAAAGTGATTTCCGTTGACACAAAGCGAATTGATTCTCCGTCGGCGCCTTTATTGCTCCATGAGTGCCGTCGATCACACTGATTACATTTGTAAAACCAGCGATCACAATGAAACGCGCATTATTTATTTTTTACCATTGGAGAGAGTGAAGTGCAAAAACGTTTGCATGACGGTGAGCACATTGTCACGTCAAGCCTGCTTTTTACAAATGCCCATGTGGGCGTAACAAATGGCGAGCGCACTCTTCCGAGCCCTGCGCTCCAAGTTTTATGTGTACGCTACGTTTATTCACAAGGCCCCTGAATTCATAGCTCACACTGAGGAAGTGATATTTGGACCAGCATTTCTGTGGGAAATCTTTCAGCTCCTGTGAGATTTATATGAAGAACTAATCCAACAGCAGCAGACATAACGGATAACCCACACACACACACACAACTCAATATAGCCCGAGCCAGCTGGGTTGAAATTGCCCAGACTGATTTAATATGCTGTGTGGACGGAGTTACCACAGCACCTGCCATCAAATGCTCAATTCCAAATCAGATCAATTCAGAAATCAACTTCACTGAATGGGCACAGTACTTATTAAAGACAGCTGCTCATTCTAGAGTACTCAACCAGCCTTTTAGATTATTCTACATCATTGTCCAATCATTCTAAAGCCTTTCTGCATGGATCTTCATCACAGGTCAAAAATTCACTTGAGCGGAAATTTCTGCCCGTTAGATTTGATTTTCAAGGGTGTTATTCTACATAACTTTCTAAAAATGTTTCTCACCCTTTTGTCAAATATTTTAATTTAATCAATTCATTCACAAATTCACATGACTGGGATTTTTAGCCTACCTCTTACCTCTTGTTATATCAGCAACTACTCATATTTTATGCATTGATATGAAGGCCTTCCATTGAATACTACAGTACACTCTTAAAAATGAAAGGTTCTTTATTGGCATATGGTTCCAGGAATTCATAAAGAACCACAAAATGTTCTTTTTAGTAGTTCTTTAGATTTTTTTTAAATGTTCTTCACACTAGAAACGACTTGTTCTTTCCGTTCGTTGAAAGGTTCTTTGGGAACCAAAAATGGTTCTTCTATAGCATCGCAGTGAAAAGCCCCATTTTGGAAACTTTCTTTGTAAGAGTGCATATAAAACTGTATTACAAATCAAGTTATTGAAAAAAAATACATAACAGGGGCATATTTTTCCACTTTAGACTGATTTAAAAAAAAAAAAATTGTCTATATATATATATAGGCTACATATATATATATAGGCCTATATATATATATATTACTTAAGCACGTATATATACTTGTTTAAGTAATACATAATATATATGCATATATAGGCTATTATAGACACACACACACACACACACATAGAGAACATACACGAACATAATTGAATGATGTTCCTTTCATTTATGCATAATATGTATTGTTCAATATGTTTATATGATACATATCACATTTTGCCTATCACACGCGCCACACACACACACACACACACACACACACACAATTAAATCGGAAGCGTTGTGAACTTACAGCATCATGTATCGCTGCAATAACACGTACGTGGATATGTTCATCTTATTAAACGCGACGATCCGTCCAGAAAAACCGCTGAAAGTGCTTATATATCCGTGTATGATAAACCTTTCATATATCACAGAGGATCCCTCATATAGGCACATACATATAAACTCTCTTCACAGGATCACAGACATCATCATCATCTTCATTATCATTTCTCGGGTGATCGATGAGCTCAAGGAGTCGCACAGATATTCTGATATCCTCCGTCTGTCCTATTAAAACCACAGCAGTGATTCGGTCTGCAGTCTGGACTCACCCAGCGCCGAATGAGAGAGAGCACTTCATACACACGCGCACAAGCGCGCGCGCACACACACACGCGCGCGCGTCTCCAGTCCCGTTTATTCAGTCTCCAAAATGTCTCTGAACAAATAAACTGCTGCGAAGCGTGCGTGCGAGAGAGATTCTCACGCAAAAGCTGAAAGAAATGTGTCTCTTCCTCACAGTTTACCATGAGAACCACATTTCCCGCCAAAATATCAGTGGTACAGTTCTACCTAATGGTGAAATAAATCGATATTGAATGTAAAAGAGGTATTAGGAAGCTTTCTGACATACAAATTTAGTTTAAACTAACACCAAGTTACCACAGTTTAATTTTAGTCTGCAGTAACTAAGGTTTCCATGGTAAATACTTTAAGGAAGCTGCATGTAGGCTATAATTTGTTTTTAAATGTCAACAAATGTTACCCATGAAGGTAATACCACAGTATACTTTGAAGTAGCCTACTGTAGTCCAAAATTTATTCATTCAGCATATGGTTTTATTTTAAATGACTTGAGAATAATACAAACATAGCAATTGAGAGAACCCTAAATAAATGTGGTAGGCTAATCGAACGGTAGCATTGAATATTCATCTGTTTTGGTCACATGACCTTTTACGCAGCCGCCATATTTATGAACAAAGCAATAGGGGTGAATTCAAAAGCACCTGAGAAGCAATATCAATAAAAATGTCGATCACTGGGTTTGAGCCATACAAGTCTCAGGAATAATTTATAGGCCTACAGATCTGTAGGCTAGTCAGCACAAACATTGCCAAATATCACACGCCAATGTTTACATAGGCTACTTTAACCATGATCCATAGTGGCGAACGTGGGGGCTTTAAGGAAACAATTCTCCCAAAAATGAAAGTTTAGTCATTTTTATCACCATGTAGTACCAAAACCTGTATGCTTTTCTTTCTTCTATAGTACACAAAAGTGTCAGTGTCTCATTTTTTTGGTCCATGACTCCATACTTGTCAAAGATGTCTGAGGTAAAAATTTCTCAATGAATGAGTAACTTCACATTTTTATATGATGAATATCAAAGTACTATATGGTATTACCTTCTGAAACCCTCATTGGACCAATGTTTGTTCAAAGAAAAATGTTCAGAATATTCATTCTTTTGCTGTTGTTGACTGTAGTACCGCACATGAGGTCATGGGGGCACTGTTGCTCTCACTCAGATTGCTGTGCCTAAAAAAATATTTTCCAGGCACCTTAAGCATCTGCCTGAAGAAGCTGTTTGAACACAATAGCTGTGAGCAGCATAAACAAACGGCCTCCCATGACATAACAGCTGTCTGTTTAAATTCATAGGGGTCAGTGCACATCACACGCACCCATAACTGCATTCAGTAAATGGGCGTCCCAGGATTTTCAGCTCCTCTCGGCGTGATAAATCAGATTAAAGCTGCGTACAGGAGATTTTCCAGACAGACGTATGCCTGGATCGATGGTCTTATTCCGACTGGGCTGCATTAACAGATGAGTTATGAGAGATTTCTGCAGACGCCACGGGTATGCAGAGACTAAAACCTACAGGATTGGAGTCACTTAACACCTTAAAATGTGTGTGTGTGTGTGTCACAGCTAACAAGTTCTTAGAGTGAACTTCCTGTCGTAAGATGGGGAAAACGGTAACATTTGAGAGGTTGAGAGATGCTTCCAGGATCCAAAATAGACTTTTTTGAGTGAATTTACAGCATAAATATGTTTTAGCTGTAATTAATATATAAACTTAAATATATTAAAAAAAGCTTTTGCCTTAATTTTTTAAGTACAATCAACTTGGATGTTTAAGTAATTAAAACTTAAATTACATTAAACTGACTTAAAAAAATGAGTTGAATCTTTGAGTTTTGAGTTAAAGAAATGTAATACTGTACATGTTAACAACATATTAAAATTATATATAAATTACAATTAGCCTTTTCCATATAATAAATCAGCATTAAAATATCGTTAAAAATGTTGTTTGTCAAATGATGTCATTTGAAGGTAGCCAATCATGATGTCTGTTCATAATATATTCATTTTGGTGGCTTAATTGTATGAAATGAAAACATTAAACTCTTAGAAAAAAAAAAGGTTTAATTGAGTTATAGATATAGGCAAGGCAAGGCAAGTTTATTTATATAGCACAAGTCATACACTATGGCAATCCAAAGTGCTTTACATAGAAAGGAATAAAAATAATCACAAAATGAAAGCAAGGAAAATTAAAACAGTTATTCACATAGAAAGGAATTAAAATATCACACTATGGCAATTCATATTTTGAAACGAAGCATCTAATTCTTGCAATCTTTTTGAGATGATAGTATGCTGATTTAGTTATTGCTTTGACATGACTACTGAAACTAAGGTCTGACTCACACCGAGATTCCTAACTTGATTTTTATGCGTTCACCTTGAGAACTTCATCTTTGTTTCCAAAAACAATGACTTCAGTTTTGTCTTTGTTTAGCTGAAAAAAGTTTTGACACATCCAACTGTTGACTTCGTCAATGCATTGGCACAGGGAGTCAATGGGGCTGCGATAGGGCTAGGTAGAGCTGTGTGTCGTCTGCATAGCTGTGGTAAGCAATTTGGTTCTTTCTCATTATTTGTCTCAGTGGGAGCATATACAGATTGAACAGGAGTGGCGCAAGAATTGAGCCTTGAGGGACTCCGCATGTCATGGATGTCCACTCAGACTTATGGTCTCCTATACTCACATAATAACCTCTCCGTCCTAAGTATGACCTGAATGTTTAGGACCATCCCAGAAAGCCTGACCCAGTTTTCCAGTCTGTCAAGAAGTATGTTATGATCGACAGTGTCAAATGCAGCACTGAGGTCGAGTAGTACCAGAATTTATGTTTTGCCTGCATCAGTAATTAAACGAATTTCGTTTATTATCTTTATGAGCGCTGTCTCTGTGCTATGATGTGGTCGGAAACCAGATTGAAAATTGTCAAAGTATCCATTCGAGCTTAAGAATTTGTTCAGCTGATTGAAGACAACGTTTTCAATGATCTTGCCTATGAAAGGAAGATTTGCGATTGGTCTGTAATCGCTCAATATGTTGCTATCCAGATTGCTCTTTTTCAACCGCAGTTTTAAGGGACTTTGGAAAACTCCCAGAGAGAAGTGAGGAGTTTACCACTTCTAGGAGATCTGCTGCTAAGCAGTCTTTTGAAAAAGGAAGTGGGGAGTGTGTTGGGCGCAGGTTGATGTTTTAAGGTGCTGTACTGTTTCTTCCAAAATTGTATCACTAATTTCTTCAAAATCAGACATAGTAACTTTCTGCGGATGTGGTCTGATCTGTCTGACCTCAGTGCCACACGAGGATATGCTGATCGCCTTTCTGATATTATTGATTTCCTCAGAGAAGAAGGAAGCAAACTCACTGCATTTGCTGTCTGAGAGCATTTCAAACATATAGCATATAGAACGTTTGCATAATACACTGTAAAAAACTGTTTTTTGGTTAACAGAAAGTTTCCGTACTATATACGGTAAATAACTGTGATAGATCTAATGGTACATTTAATGTAATTTTACTGTAAAATACAGTTAAATTTACAGTTTTTGAAAGTGAAAAAGAACAACTCATTGTATAATTTACAGTGAAAAAACGGAAATTGACATTCCCACAATTCCCTGCGTGACACTTCACATTTGATCTATTTTTGTTGAAATAACTATGTTTCTTCATAGTTTTCTTAGTTTGTTCTAATCAGTTATATACATTAGGGTTTCATGTTACATTTAATGTTGTTAAATTAATGTTTATTGCATTTTTAAAATTTCATGTGTGTTACCATGATGGTGTTTAATGTTTGTGTGAATGACACTGTGCAGCTTCTATTATATTAGTATTACATTTCTTGTGGAAGAGCTGCTTGTGATGAGCTTTGATTGATCATGTGACTCTCATCACTGCTGTGATTGTTGGTTATCAGTGTATTACAATGGTACAAAACAGATATTAACAATAGGATGTTAAATTCACATTATATCAGATAATGAATTACGGTTTATTACTGTAAATTTTAAGTTAAGTCTGTAAAACCAATAACGTTGCTACCGTATTTTGGACGGTAAAGTACTGACAACCACAGCTGCCGGTTTTTTACCGTAAAAATCACGGTTTAATTTTTTACAGTGTACTTTCATGTTTAATGGGCAATTTCATTTTTTTCTAGTGATAGAATATGTTTATGAGCTATTTAATTCATTAAATTTAACCAAAAAAAAAAAAATTAAACTGAATGAAAACTTAATCCATAACATGATCCTATAATGGGAACCCCTAAAAGGTTCTACAAGAAGCGCCTGACGGGTTCCATTTTTGATGGTAAATTTTACACTGATATAAAAGTGGCTAGAAGACAAATGAGTCGCGACAGATGTTCCTTTAGTACACAGTGTCTGTCTTTCATTCGAAACACTCACAGCACTCAGAGAGAGTTAAACTATATTCTTAAAATTCAACTTAAACCATGTAAAACTGTTTTATTTACTCGCCGGAGCCAATTTCGACTCTCATTTGTCGCTCGATGTCTGTGTTGGGTTCTCCAGCTGATTCTTTGTGACTGGGGAAAATGAGACCGACAGGAATAGAGCCGTCAGCCAGGAGAAAACAAACATCAGAATGGCATCTTCCAAACCACATGATTTATTTCACAGTTAATGTTGGAACAGCATGACAAATCTGAATTGTTTGTAAGGCACAGGACGTCGTGATGAGGGCAGACGCATATTAGGCCTAATCTGACGTATGAGCGACACTTGATATGATCTACAAGTCCAGTGTGACACAAACTCCGTCTGCACACACAGCGGCTTTCGGTTTCAGAATAATCCTGCTCTTTCGCTCTCTCCATCTCCGTCTCGCCTCTTTCCAGGGCTAGAAAGGTCACAATGACACACAGAATCCAACACAACACTCTCTAGTAGAGAAACTAATGGCTTCTACTGACAAAAAAACACAGATTTTGATTATTGTCCACATTGTGTCTTGCACAGCCAGACTTTTGACTAGCAGCATAAATTATTCTGGCCGAGAATCACCCATCTGACCGACCATCTGACCAACATGTTAAGAAACCAAACACAGTTTGTTGTACTTGCCGCTATTATAAAAGAGTTGATTAATAAGCAGTCAAGAAAAAAAAAAAACATTTAAATAATAATAGAAAATAGTTATTTTCCTTAGTAGTTTTAGCAACATAGTGCTGTGTTAAACATGACTACTACAAAAACTGGCGCACTCCGAGAGTTTTCGCCAAGCAGCCAATCAGATTTGAGCTTGTCAGATCGAGGAAGAGAGGGAGGCGAGCGGAGAGAAATGGCTCGGCTCGCTTTAGCTGGGCTCACACACAATACACTATGTTGAGATATTTCTCTTTGTATTACTGATGGCATTTCCCAGCCGCAGGCTGCAGTGCGCAGACAGCAATAGCTACTTTAAAATATGTTTCCAGCACAGCACTCATCTCATCTGGAACCAACAAAATCTCATTCTCTTGTTCTGTATTCTCTTGCTATGATGGTAACAATCATATCTACCCACACTGACTTAGATCACACACAAAAAAGTTTCTCAATAGATTTAAGAACAATGTGCTTATATACTTCACATTTCTGAAACGCAGCTTCAAATGAAACGGCATAATTAAATGCAAAATAGCACAGATAACACTAAACAGAACTGTAAACACAACTATAACCCTTGAAAACTACCCACAACTATTTATAGACCTTACAAGTTCCCATTCCTTGCCAGAGCCTACTTAATTATACATGTGTGTGAAATAGCCAATGGCCACGCCCACAAACACTGTGGCCACTCCCCCAAAACACAACGCACAGATCAGCTGACATATTAACTTTGATTAATTTACATTAGCCAATTAAAAGCACAGATGATATATTATTATTTTGTAAAATGAACAGGAAAGAGGGCAAACTGTAAAAAAAAAAAATGTTTTTTCAAGGTAGTCACTGAATGGAAAAACCCCTGAACTAGTTTTGGAGTGACCTGTTTTTCTCCGTCTCTGAGGGCACCAGTCAGGTTACAGAACATAATATGTAGTTTTGTGTCCAGAGAATCAAGTTCAAATCCTGCCTCCAGACCTTTCAATGATTAAAACCATCTGAATAAAAGAAATCATACACTCTTCCACATTAGGACTTCAAAATTTCTCAGCCTTACAACACATGCTGTCAAACTCTAAGCTTCAACAGTACAGATAACTATTTCAGTAAATCCGACAGAAGAACACAATGCTTGTAACCTTTGACTGAGGGTCATGAGGTCATTTTTAGGGTTTACATAATCAGCACTCACTGACTCTACGTCCAAGCGTAATATTCAGATTTTGCACTTCATGAAACACTTTTTACCCAAACATCAAAGGCAGAAGTTCTCTAAGGAATGTGTTCTGCATTCAAACCTTACAATAATGAAACCCTACGGCAAAACAAGTCACAGTCACTGAAGTAATACATCATTAAACTCCGCAGCACTATTTTACAGTATTAAGTATTGTAGTACTTCAATGAAACCCTACAGAACTGAAACCATACAGTACATAGATCTTATTGCATTGGGACTGTAAAGTACTGAAATATTACAGTATTAAAATTGTACAGCACTGACATTTTACAGTGTTGAGACAGTAAAGTACTGAAAATTACAGTATTAAAACGGTACAATACTGAAATCATTCAACACCAAAACTATAGTACTTATTATAATACTGACATTACAGTGCTAAAACTCTATAGTACTGACATTTGAGACTATAAAGGACTGAATATTACAGTATTAAAATGTTACAGTACTAAATTCATACAACAAAACTATATATAATGACATTTTATTGTGGTAAAACTCTACAGTACTGACAATTTACAGTATTATGTAAAGTACTGAAATAGTACAATATTAAAACGCCTCAGCACTGAAATCATACAACAAAACTCTTTAATACTAAAATTTTACAGTGCTAAAATTCTACAGTACTGACATTTTACAGAGCTAAAACTCTACAGTACTGACATTTGAGACTGTAAAGTACTGAAATATTACAGTATTATAATCAGGGGCTGGCCAATAGAGGGCGCTAGGGTGTTTGTTTTTGAGTAAGAATGCCTCAGCCTTGTAATATGGCATTAAATAATTACTGACTTTTTCACAGAGCACTGGTATCATGCAGTTTGTGTTAAATTGTGTTTGGGTGGTGAATAATAATAATAATTATAATTATTTTTATTTATATAGCGCCTTTCCAACGCCCAAGGTCGCTTTACAAATATATGTAACGTTAAAGGCAGTGGTTCTCAAACTGGGGTACGGGAACAAAATGCTGAATTTTGCCGTTCCTTTAATACTACCTCACCTTAAAATAAGGTTTAAACTGAGCATGCATTTCTATCAGGTAAAATGCTGTAAATACATGACATCCGATCAAATTACCTCATCTTTTGCGGTCAAAACTTTCTGCATTTAAGCAGTGTGTAGGCTGACAGGTCTCGTGCAGATTGCTGCCTCGGCAAATTGCGCTATACTACCGTTCTCGACAATGTACGTTACCTTTGTAAAAGTAGGGATTTAGCACTTACTAGCATGAAGAACAAATATAGACACAGGCTGTGCATGGAGATCGATATAAGATTCAAACTCTCTTCGATACAGAGACATACCCTGTTTGAGTTTAATGTTGATCAAATTATATGAAGATCCACACGATTGCGAATGTGACATTGATTTTATACAACAGTTCAACAAACGAAATATTAATATTGAATGATGTTCATTTTCAACACAGTTGTAAGTATTTTTTACAACAAAATAATAGCTCCGACGAAAGCCACAGCAGAACTGCAGCACACAGCAGTGTTTGTGAACGAATCTGTGGCTTTGAACGAATCATTAGAGTCAATGATTCAATGATTAATTCATAAATACTGCCACTTGCTTCATTACTGAGTGAATGAATGACTCGATGACTCACCACCTACTGGCGGTTTTAATTTAATATTTAAAAGCATCACTTCGTTTTTACCATCATTGCATATTTAAAGCATTATTTATTTTATAAAGGTATTTGTAAAGGTAAAGATGCACTGGAAATCGATTTAAGGGGGCAAATATTGTCCCTTACTGAAAAAGGTGTGACTGAAGAGTGTGGGTGCGCAGAAGGATGTTAAAGCCTCATAGGGTACAACTCTAAAAAGTTTGAGAACCACTGGAACTGGGTTACGGAATAGAACAAAACAAACATCAACATCAAAGCACAATACACATACCATGGGCAGAAAGTAGGCCTAATATACAGAGGTCACTTACAAAGTTAGGTTAAAGACACAAACCAAGAGGGATTCAAACAAATAGCATATCAATAACAATGTAGAATTTACAGACTGTGAGCTGAAGATTAATATTCAGATAAAAAATGTGTTTTTGAAGGAGAGAAGGGTGGATGCTTGACTGATGTCTTGAGGAAGAGCATTCCACAACCTCGGAGCCACTACGCTAAAAGACTCCCATGGTTACCAGACTATTGAAACCGACTGAATATGACACAGCCCCACCGAAGACATTTTTCACCAGCCGCCACTGATTATAATGCTACAGTTCTGAAATCATACAACAAAACTCTACAATACTGAAATTGTACAGTGCTAAAACTCTACAGTACTGACATTTGAGACTATAAAGGACTGAATATTACAGTATTAAAATGTTACAGTACTAAATTCATACAACAAAACTATATATAATGACATTTTATTGTGGTAAAACTCTACAGTACTGACAATTTACAGTATTATGTAAAGTACTGAAATATTACAGTATTAAAACGCTACAGTACTGAAATCATTCAACAAAACTCTACAATACTGAAATTGTACAGTGCTAAAACTCTACAGTACTGACATTTTACAGTACTAAAACTCTACAGTACTGACATTTGAGACTATAAAGGACTGAATATTACAGTATTAAAATGTTACAGTACTAAATTCATACAACAAAACTATATATAATGACATTTTATTGTGGTAAAACTCTACAGTACTGACAATTTACAGTATTATGTAAAGTACTGAAATATTACAGTATTAAAACGTACTGAAATCATACAACAAAACTCTACAATACTGAAACTGTACAGTGCTAAAACTCTACAGTACTGACATTTTACAGTATTGAGAATACAAAGCACTGAAATATTACAGGAATTAAAGCTATGGTCTACGATTTCAAAGATTGTTCATTATTAATAACCTCGTTTAGATGCTGGTTATGGTTCTACAGTACAATCCTAACAATATGAAGAGAAAAAAGAATGAAAAAAATCCATTCACTCTATTGGGTGTACAGCTGCAGAGAAGTTGACCAATGTAAGCTGTCCGGCCGGACAGCTTACATTGGTCAACTGCTCTCATCCAATCCCCCGCTCCACTTGACGCTCGCGTCTCCACCCCACCGCACCCCACCCCGCCCCCCTCCTGCGACATGAAATTTCGTGGGCAAGCAGCTGACAGTCTATGGTAGCTAGCAAAGTAGCATCAGCTCAGCAATGGAGAAAAAACAAACCGAAAAAACCGACGCTGACACGGCTGACTTTTTGTTGAGCAGGTAAGCATTTATTTATACTTTTATGGTGTGAGGTGTTACATAAATAGCTTTTTATCAGTCTGACAACATGCTTATGCTGCCGGTCGGCATTGGAATGTTAGCCGTTTAGCATCGCCTATCACGGGTCAAAGTAATTATATTTCTTGAAGTGCTTGAATATATTTCAGTAGGCCTAGCGGGTGTCTGTTCGAGCCGATCGGAATTTGAACAAGATGCGCCGATGTTTACTACCGGTGATCACAGCTTGACTGAGTGACGTTGTTCAGGTCGTTTCCCGGTGGGAGGGATCAGGTAGCACAGAGGGGAGGGGGGTGTGTGTGGAGGGGCGGGATGAGTTTTTTAAAACTTCCCAACCGATTTTCAACATCGTAGACTACAGCTTTAAACGTATGATTACAGAACTATAGCAACACCGAAACTCTATAGTATTATAGTACTGAAATTTTCCTGCATAAACTACGCATCCCTACAGAAACCGAAAGCAATAAAACCTTTCAAATCTGAAACCACAGGATACTGAAATCTTTCAGTAAATCCTACAGTACTGAAATCTTACAGTACTTGCACTAATTCCTCTTCAGCTTCAGTGCTGGGATGAGAATTGATCATGTAGCATCTGTGTGGAAACCAATAGTCTATTTTTATCCTGTATATCCTGTACAGAATTGCCCAGATGAACACTCAAAGTGAGATCAATTAAAAACACTTAGCTTATGAACAAGGCAAATTAAGGAAATGGATGGCAGCAGAATATGGATGGACAGCAGAATTTGGATGCGGATCGGCTTGCAGTTTGGCCGAAAGTTTGCTGTATGCGCCGGTACGTCTCACCACCATCGAACCATCCTAATAGAATAAACCAGCACAGGCTATTTTACAGATCAATGACGTTACATTATTGCAAAGTCTAAGTATTCATGAATGTGTGCGTTCTCCTGTACCTTCTAAGTGGGTTCATAAATATCTAACGCTGGAACAATGATTCTGCTGTAAATGTGAGGATAGATGGATTTTTTTCTCACAAATTCTCTTCACACATCTCTCAGAGAGATAGAGTTACTATAATGCCTTATACACAAATCAGATTGTAGCTGAAAACATCAGCTGTTTCTCAGGAACGGATCAGCATTATACAGCAGAGCTCTCAAATTACCAAATAGATACATTTTACAACCGTGAATTTTGTCTATATACATTTATCGGCACAGTTATTGATGCATGGAAAGACCTTTTCAGAGTCGAACGACTCATCTCTCCCTCATTCACGCACTGCTCTGCATGTTTAGTGGACTAATGATGCCTGCAATGAACTGTAATTTGCTCCTTGAAGATCAGGCAGGTAGCAGTCCTAATAAGAGACCAGGAACATCACAAGCCGGCTTTGATGTAATGGTCAGGTATTTAAATTTATAAGGATGGGGCGTTCATCATCTGAAGGAGCGCCGCCTCAACGTGCCCAGCCAATGTACACGCTTCACTGATTAATAACCGAAGCACTGATTAATGGTTGTCACACCACACAGATGTAATGTGTCCAAAATCGCTTCCCCTGATGTTCGCTATATAGGGAATATTAAATGAGTGCTTGTTTATTGTCGTCATGAAATAGGTTTGTTGTAATTACTTTTTTCACATTCACATTCACCAACAGATAGCTAAATACTTAATATTCACAGCTACCATTTGATAATACATAATATTACAATATTCTAAAGAAATCAGTGACTGTTTTATGGTGCTGAAAGCATTCGATTTTACGTTTAATTCAGCATATAATTTTATGACATTAAAAAAATGACGATTTTTCACATTTCAATAGTTTTCTTTAGCATAAAGACAATGCAAAAGCCAATAATATAATTTTAATTATTTTATAATTTTGTTTGTTTTTATAGTAAATCACACTATTTTTTTTAGTCACCATGAAATCAAAATTAGCAAAAATTGTATGTAATATTCCATGTACATCTTTTTTTTTAAATTCATGTGCCCTCATATTCTTTAATTCAAATAACTTCCCCTCCCTCCAGCAGCAACATCTCTTCTCTTCTCTCATTACATGTTTACTGGAGCGAGGGCGGGGCAACCTGTCACTCACATAAGATCGACCAATAGCAAACCACAACCATCCAATCAATTCCCCATGAAAAAAAAAATAAATCCCGCTCTACATTTGTTCTTGTTTCGAGAAGCCGCCTCACTCGTATATAAGTCACAATAGGGAAGAAAACACTATCACAACTTTAAAGCAGGGCTCAGTAGTTTCGGGATTTCTTCGCTGTATTCTCGCTTTTTGCTCGCAGGTTTCTCTCTAGAGCTCCCCCCACAGCTTCGGAATAGATATTTGACAACACTGTTGTAAAAACTCGTTGGCGATTCTCAGACACCAGAGGCTAGTAGATAAACGACATCAAAGCAGATGGGACATTCTTTAAAACGTCTTCTTCATTCGGGTTCGAACAGCGTGAGGGAGCGCAATAATGACAGCATTTTAGCAGATTTCTTTTGGCCGTAAAGCAATTGTTTACATCGCGAGACCTGATATCACGCGAGACTTCCTGACGCAGCGGCCGGCGGCCCGCCGGCTCAAAGTTGCAAGTGCGGATTTTCCGCTCACGGGCACCAGGGGGGTGCGAAACGACCACCATTCAACCCGAAATAAGTAATATAACAATTCCAATGACTCCGAAGCTGTTCAGTTAAGGTAAAAAAGTTACTTAGATCACCTTTAAAATATATAGATGAAGAAGGTCTGTCCCAAGGGAGCATACAATTTTCAGGTCCTTGGCATTAAGACATTTGAGAAAACTCTGCCCACTGTGCTTTTACGTTTAAATTGTAGGCCTTTAAAATACATATTTGGCTACTTCATAGCAACCCTTAAGAGAGGGATCACATTAAATGCCAAAGCAAATCTCACCAAATGAAAATTGATTTGTGGGCTGGATTTAAGGATAAATAAGTAACACTTATGTGATTATCTCATAGTTTGTGACCACTGCCATAGGGAAAACTACACTGGTAAACACTGGTGTGGAAATAAGCTGAAAATCTTTACCAACAGTGTTTTACGCAGGGCAAGGGAACCAGCTACAGGTCAGGAGGAAAAACAAAGCTCTCAAAAAAAAGTGTTTCGGAGGGATCATGAGGTTGTTTGATTGATTTCCTTTAGGTAGATCCTCCCATATCATCCCAATAGACAAACTCAGTCTAAAGACAATTTAATTAAGAGGCAGATGGCAGCAGGGGAGATAATCCTGCAGAGTTTGATGTAATTCAAAGATGATTAAAAACCCATCGCTTCATTCCCCAAATGGAACGACGGCCTCACTTTAACCACACCGAGGGTGCGAATCCCAGATTTACCCACAGGCCCCTCCTGCGGCGGCACTAATCAGCTGGACTCTTCTGGAATTACCGCTAGAATTTTCCATAGGAAAGATCGAGTCAGTGTTCCCTCGTGGCCCAAGGAGGAACCTCGGAATTCTGTTCCTACATGATTCAGGCCAATATAATCATGGCATGCCTTTGCTTTGGCTTCATTTACACTCTGCCGTAATGTCCGCATGATTAGCAACATCTCACGTAGAGTCTATTTTCAGGAAGGATATTTATAAAGCCAGAATATTTAAAGCGGTCACAGGCTGGTTTGGATCCACCCCAGATTTATAATCACTGCTGGAAATCTACAACCTACATATTAAGAACTATTTGTCACCATATAATTGTTGGATTGCTGACAGCGGTGTTTAATTCAAAACAAATTTTAGCATTTTAGTGCTTCATGATGAAAACCAACAAGAGCATTTTGCATTTCATCAGCAAAAAAAAAAAATAAATGCACATTTTGGCACATTAAATCAGCAAGTGTATTAGAGTATGGCGCATTAGGGAAGAAAAATCACATTATGAATTAATATCTCAATTGTTTCTACTATAAATCAGTACATAAATGGAGAGCAAACATTTGCATATGTCTCCTGCTCCTCAGAAAAAGAAGAGATCTCAACAAACTCTCAGATTTGCCAAGACGTTGCTATCCACGTTCATTTTATAGCTCTGTATTCTTGCTGTATGTCAACAACTCTCTCATTTTTGTCCAAAGAATGAGGAACAATGAAACACAAATGAGAACTCCATCAAGTCTTCTGAGCGCCAAAAGAGCTTACTTTGCACACACATTGTTGTGGTGTGCGTTCTCTGAGAAGTCTGTTCACCAGTTTCCCGTTCCAGCTCACATTACCGCCCTCCAGATTCATGCATGTGTGGCGTAATCTCCAAACTCTTTCCGTTCCCCTCACCACCGGCTACAAATCTCCTTCCCAGCAGCCTCCACACTTCCCGAGAAATGTCTTCACACTGCCGCCTCTCAGAGGGAAAAAGACTGACCTTGACGACAAGTCCCCTCTCTTAAACGCAGATTACACCAAATCTTTCTCCAGCACACACGCTTCCAGAAATCCATTTTTCCACCTCTGATGGTTTTATATCTCAGTGGCAGCTATTCAACAGCACAGGACACTCAGATTACAGTCAAATTTACTGTGAGGCAGCATAAACACTTCTTTATCTCATTAGGCATGCATGGATTCACGAACATGAATATTCAAATGTTCATATGAATATTCACAAAGCCCGGCTCAGTTTCTCAACCTTTACTCTTTTCTTCTTTCTTCAGTCGCACACACACACGCTAATCACATGCATAAACAGAGGCGAGCGGGTGTCTTTTGCTTGAGTTTTCTAACAATTACAACCCAGCATGCATCAGCACCTTGTGTTTGCCACCCTGTATGTGTTAGGGGTTGAAATCAGTGCTGTTCTGATCTCATTTTTCTCTGATTGTAGGCTAGCAGCAACGTTCAGCTGTCAGAGAAAGCAGATATTTTAATAAATCACAGAAAAGCCATTGCACAGAAACCATCTGCCTGTGTATGAATATTACCAGTCGATCCTGACTAGACCATACACATATTACTGACAGTAACATTAGCATAGTCTCGCATGTAGTCTGGTCTGCTTATTTGTTCCAAGAATCGCTCACCTGACTGACATGCCTGACATGTAACACGACCAATCACAGCTTGTTTTTATACACAATGTCTGCGGAAAATGGAATATATAGGTGTTCAAGCATGCATTTACTATTAGGCGTTTCAAAAAAACATTGGATATGGATGGAGACGGATAGACAGATAGATATATATTACAAAGCCGACAGCCTTAAATATCGTTTTTCATATAATCCAGTCAACGTGGAGTCAATGGATTTCATACTGCTATTGTGTATGTTAAAATATACCAAGCAAAACAAGAAATCTCAGTTCATCACATGCTTTCTCATATGATGGTAGCACAAAGAGTCTTCAGTTCATCATATATGAGCATAAGATCATCGCATGGCAGACTGTTATATGACTGAGCACAAGGTTTCTCTCTATGGCTACTCATCATATGTGAACACACACAGTTGGCTATATCTAATATTAGAGCGAGAAGTAAGATATTATAATAGTAGAGTATAAATGACTATACTTAAATCATTTATATTCTGATTACTAAAAATCTTCCACAACAGACAGACAGACAGACAGACAGACAGACAGACAGACAGACAGACAGACAGACAGATAGATAGACAGACAGACAAACAGACAGATAGATAGACAGACAGACAGACAGACAGACAGACAGACAGACAGACAGACAGACAGACAGATAGATAGATAGATAGATAGACAGACAGACAAACAGACAGATAGATAGACAGACAGACAGACAGACAGACAGACAGACAGACAGACAGATAGATAGATAAATACATTTGAATAATTTTGTTGTTTATGACATTTAAAAAAAATGTCTATATAGTTTTGATAATTTTTATTTCAGTTTCAGTTATTTTAGTAGATCAAGTTAAACTAATTGAAAATAAGAAAAAAAAATTAAATTAAAAAGCTGAAATAGTAGACTATTTTATTTTAGTTAACATTCATTTTAGTTCAAATAACGAGTAGTTTTTAATGGTTTGGGCTTTAGTTTTAGATTTAGTTAAATAATACAACCCTGATTCATACTGTAAAAAAGCATGAATTATTTAATTTAATTATTTTACTGTACAAGTATATGTATTGTCTTCCTTGATATACATTTCCATCATAAATCATTAAATAATTAATACTTTGTAATTCCAAAAACCATAAAATATACCATTTTATTATTATTTAAATAAAGATTCAATTATTTAAATTATTAATACAAAACAATATTGTCCTGTTTAGTCCTTATGGCAAAGTAGCAGTTAAATATATTATTTTATTTTATTTCAATACATTTCATATTATTGTTGTATTTATTTATGTATGTATTCATTTATGTATTTATTTACCTTGAATGCAGTTGCCAGTGTTTTACCGTAAATCTAACAGGATGTTTTTATGGTGTGTGATCTGACAGAAAGAGTCGAGAGAAAATGGACATTGAGCTCCTAACTTTTCCCATTTTTGGAGGAAGAGATTCACACATGCAGAATCTAGAGTGTCGTTTGTCTTCAGTCATGCGAAATGCCGTCCGTCAGTTTTACTGCAGCCTGGTTTCCTCTCCGCACAGTCACGATAAATGATGGAGAACAGAAGCAAGTCGAGGAAAAAGAGAGAGAGAGAGAGAGAGAGAGAGAGAGAGGGAGAAAGAGAGAGAGAGGGACGGCTGTAAATGTTTCCGCACAGATACGGCTTTCAAATCCTGGCTTATGGGTTGGAATTCATACGCTATTATTCAAAATGACAAACCAAAATAATACAAGGTTCATTTATCCTTCTACTCTGGGCAGATCTTTTTTACCTCATGGTTTCTGAGCTGCAGAGGTGCAAGAACAGGCCAGCATAAAGCAAGCTATTTTACAAGCAATTACATCGAAATAGCCATTACAGCATGTTGGATCTAAAAGACTCAAGACTCAGTCTTCGTAGGCTAGACTTACAATTAATTACAAAATATAAATTGTCAATACAAGGTCTTTCAGGTACAATGCTGTAATTCTTTCTCACACACAACTAGATAAATAGATAGATAGATAGATCCCACAATCCCCTCAAACTCAAATACAATGAAACTTTGAATAGCTTTCAAAGTCACACAAAGATAGACAGACCCTGAATAACATAAAGCCAGCCAATCAGATTAGAGCTGGGCAGGTGATGCGTGAAGACCTGTGGGTGGTCAGTGGGCGTGTCGTCTGAAGCCGATACGTGTCAGTGGGAGTGTTTGTTCTGCTCTGGCTGGGTTAGTGGGTGCGGGACGCATTTGGACGTCTCCTGCTGGCCCTCACCGTTCAGACCAACCCCTGTAAACTCCTACAGAAGCTGCTGTCTGTCAGATATGCTGACATCACTCACCGCGCTCACAGACTGTCAACGCGGCACCTCTTTTATTTCGAAATCAACTCTATTTCTTTTCTGGCACATTGGCTTTAATATGATTTAAAGTGTAGCTGCAGGAGACGGCAGTATACGGAGGAAAAATACCATGCCAGCACTTACATAACACATCACAGAAACACAAATCACTCGCTCTGCAGGAGAGGCTGAGTTGTACTCACGGGCTGTAAACGCTTCTCTGCTCTTTAGGATGGAGGCTGGTTCACAGGGAATCGCACAGAAGATGGAGACACGTTCTCTCCCGGGTCCACATTACCCTGTCTTAATGTCTCCTCAGTGGAAAATCCCACCACAGATGAAACTACAATGAGAAAAACAAAGCAGAAGAGAATATTTCAGAACTAATGGTACAATAGCACTTGGGTGCATTTTATTGGATTGTACCAAATTTGCCTCGGTGTCTTTGAATATATATTTCATTTATTAGCCGCATTTGCTAAGCCAGCCATCACTATTGGTACTATTGCTCAAATTAAGGGTTTGGGATTTGAACTAGGTATTGAAATTTGAAACATATCTCAACCTGCACCCTACAGACATGACTGATATCTCAAATTAAAGGTATGTTATTATTACTTTCCAAAGTTATTGGACTTTGGCGTTTCTTCAACTATGGAAACTTCTTGTAACTGTGGACTTGCAGTCTTAAAACACTTTTTACACTCTCATTAGCTTAATTTGTTTACTAAGAATGTCCTATTAGTATTCTCCTGTGATGAATTGTCTTTTTTGTTTTGTTCCAAAAATGTTAAAAATGTAATTTCACAATGGTGTTATTTCCACCAAATCTCAAATTACACATTAACAGCATATTAAACATGTTTAACAGCATTCAGTGCATGGTGGAAAAGCATTTTAAACATTTTTGGGTAACACTTTATTTTGATGGTCCCTTTTGAACATTCTATTGACTACAAGTAACTTTGCAACTACATGTCAACTTATTCTAACCCTACCAGTCTACTAATACTCTACTAACACTCCAATGAGAGTTAGCACATGTAGCCTATGCAATGTTACGTATAGTCAACAGAATGGGTTAAAGGGACTATCAAAATAAAGTGAAACCCATTTTTGTAACAAAATGTTTGACTACTTTTCCTTCCTAAGGCTATTTCACAGCTATAGCATTTTAAATGCACAAAATTAAATAATGTTTTGGACAAAATTTCATCTTGATTGGAAATGATACACAATAAACATTCTGTTCACAAGTGATATTTACCTACATTTTACTTTGTTTTCTTTACATATAACATGTCTCACATTTATCTCAAACTCTGTTGTCTCCTACTTTTGAAGAAAAAAAAAAAAGAAAAAAGAAAGAAATGAATGGGGGCTAAGGGTGTGTTCACACTTGTACTTCAGTTTGCTTGGTTTGTTTGGTCCGGACCCAAAAAAAAAAAAAAAAATTAAAATAAAACATTTAGTCCTGGTCAGCTTAGCGCTCACATTGGCATTTTAACACGAACCTAAAGATACTGAACTTAAAGACATAGGGATGTGTTCACAACCTGATTGGTCGGCTTTTATTACGTATATTTCAGTATGTCACAGCCTTAGCAACTACCGCACAGCAACATGTTAAAACCCCTCTGAGCAACTTCACAACCACATAATAACCCAAAACAGCAGCCCTAATAAAGTCCCTAAAGAAATATTCCTTTATTAACACATCCAGCACGTATATTTTAAATTGAACTACATTACATGGCTGCGGCAGTTGTGACCGTTCCTCAAGGTTTAACAGCACTCAGTATATTTTAAATGAGACCTGCAGTATTATAACTCATAACCCTTCGGTTTGATTGGCTCTGCTGTGAGCGTTCAGCGTTACTGATTGCCTCCGCCGGGAGGGTCTCTTTGTCTCCTCTTGGCCACACAATTAGAGTTTTCCCATCTCTGATTGGGCACGAGGTGCGACCGCAGGGCGTAATACAGGATTCTCACACACACTGCGAGACCACCCTTCGTTTTCAGAGCCAATTTCCCACTGCGGCTTCATCTCTACCTGAATCCCACCAGCACACATCATCAAGGACACTTCCTGTATTCCTGCATTGCACTGGGGGTATTTTTAATAGCCCTAAATGTGCAGAATTTATTGAACACGAAGGCTTGTTTATTACAAATTTTTAAGATATCATTATGTTCTCCACTGTGATTTAACTTCAAAAGACGAATATTCCACTAATGTATTTGCAATCTATACTTAGGCTCTCCCAAATGACAATTTAATGTTTTTTGTGTGTGTGTGTGTGTGAAAACAAAACGCCTATTTAGCTTCACAAGCAACCAGCACAAGCCTGGACCTGGAAATTCATATTAAGTTCAACAAGGCATCAATATCTCACCCTCAGCTGCTGAAAGTAAATCTCATAACACTGAGAAGTACAGCTTTCTTTTAGTAAACAAATAGCTGTTGGACAAAACACTGTCTAACACTAAAGTTAATAAAAATACATGCTGCTTAAAAACGGAAAACTGTGTTAGCAAGACTGCAGTCACAGCCAAAATCATCTATAAAAATAGCCTGACTGGGTTTGAGAGAACAAAAGCAGGACCGGATTAACCATATGGACATTTGGGCACATACCCACTGGCACCACGTTCAGAAGGGCAACATGGAAGGACAGAAAAATGCAAAATCGATGGATAAACGTATGAACCGAACCACATGACATATGGACAAAAAACTTTTCCAGACGCTTTTCCTTTGCGTTTTTCGCATACAAACAAAAATGTTGTCAAAACAATCATGGATCCACGAAAACAACTAAAAACGCTGTATTCTGCTGCCAGGCCAGTAGTTGGCGATGTCACTTTGCAAAGAAACACAACGCACCTTTAAACTGAACACGTAATGAATGACGTCACCGTTTTCACAAATTCGCATTTTGTAGTTTACACAGAGACGATAACGGTATTGTTTTCAAAATCTTGCAAATTGTGTAAATGAACGGCCAAAACACATAAAAAGATTTTCGTTTTTAAGAACGGGCCTTTAATTCGTGGCCACAATTTTCTAAAACAAGGGAATGAATTGAAGGAATGAATTCTTAATTCGTGGCCACTATATCGTGGCACATATGTGCGGGGCTACGTCTATTAACTTGTTGAGCTACAAAATGAATGTTGATAGCATATTAGCACAGTTTGAGTTAGTTCTCTTTTATAAAGGCCCATTCACACCAACAATAATAACTATAAAGATAACTATATTAGCGTTCATACCATCAGACGATATCATTCTGTTTATTCTAAAAAAGTATTTCTCTGTCACTTTAAATACTCGAGCTTGTTACAAGATTGATTCTGATTGGCTGTCAATGATTTTATCGCTCATCAGCTGTATAAAATCGTTCTGAAAGTGATTCCAACAATAGCGTTTCTCTGTGCCGTTTTATTGTTATAGCTGTGGTGTGAACTCTGCTATTCTTTAATATTCTGAACATTTTTTGGAACTATATATTTTATCGTCATCTTTATAGTTATCGTCCTCGGTGTGAAGGACTTTAACTCTAGAAGATAGATTATGAGTTGAGATTAGTAGGGTCTTTTTCTGAAGATGATAGTCATACAGCAAAGAAATAGTATTTTTTTCCAAATCTAGTTATATTAAGATTAGCTATTTAGATAACCCAAATACAGTGAGGAAAATAAGTATTTGAACACCCTGCTATTTTGCAAGTTCTCCCACTTAGAAATCATGGAGGGGTCTGAAATTGTCATCGTAGGTGCATGTCCACTGTGAGAGACATAATCTAAAAAAAAAAATCCAGAAATCACAATGTATGATTTTTTAACTATTTATTTGTATGATACAGCTGCAAATAAGTATTTGAACACCTGAGAAAATCAATGTTAATATTTGGTACAGTAGCCTTTGTTTGCAATTACAGAGGTCAAACGTTTCCTGTAGTTTTTCACCAGGTTTGCACACACTGCAGGAGGGATTTTGGCCCACTCCTCCACACAGATCTTCTCTAGATCAGTCAGGTTTCTGGGCTGTCGCTGAGAAACACGGAGTTTGAGCTCCCTCCAAAGATTCTCTATTGGGTTTAGGTCTGGAGACTGGCTAGGCCACGCCAGAACCTTGATATGCTTCTTACAGAGCCACTCCTTGGTTATCCTGGCTGTGTGCTTCGGGTCATTGTCATGTTGGAAGACCCAGCCTCGACCCATCTTCAATGCTCTAACTGAGGGAAGGAGGTTGTTCCCCAAAATCTCGCAATACATGGCCCCGGTCATCCTCTCCTTAATACAGTGCAGTCGCCCTGTCCCATGTGCAGAAAAACACCCCCAAAGCATGATGCTACCACCCCCATGCTTCACAGTAGGGATGGTGTTCTTGGGATGGTACTCATCATTCTTCTTCCTCCAAACACGTTTAGTGGAATTATGACCAAAAAGTTCTATTTTGGTCTCATCTGACCACATGACTTTCTCCCATGACTCCTCTGGATCATCCAAATGGTCATTGGCAAACTTAAGACGGGCCTTGACATGTGCTGGTTTAAGCAGGGGAACCTTCCGTGCCATGCATGAATTCAAACCATGACGTCTTAGTGTATTACCAACAGTAACCTTGGAAACGGTGGTCCCAGCTCTTTTCAGGTCATTGACCAGCTCCTCCCGTGTAGTTCTGGGCTGATTTCTCACCTTTCTTAGGATCATTGAGACCCCACGAGGTGAGATCTTGCATGGAGCCCCAGTCCGAGGGAGATTGACAGTCATGTTTAGCTTCTTCCATTTTCTAATGATTGCTCCAACAGTGGACCTTTTTTCACCAAGCTGCTTGGCAATTTCCCCGTAGCCCTTTCCAGCCTTGTGGAGGTGTACAATTTTGTCTCTAGTGTCTTTGGACAGCTCTTTGGTCTTGGCCATGTTAGTAGTTGGATTCTTACTGATTGTATGGGGTGGACAGGTGTCTTTATGCAGCTAACGACCTCAAACAGGTGCATCTAATTTAGGATAATAAATGGAGTGGAGGTGGACATTTTAAAGGCAGACTAACAGGTCTTTGAGGGTCAGAATTCTAGCTGATAGACAGGTGTTCAAATACTTATTTGCAGCTGTATCATACAAATAAATAGTTAAAAAATCATATATTGTGATTTCTGGATTTTTTTTTTTTAGATTATGTCTCTCACAGTGGACATGCACCTACGATGACAATTTCAGACCCCTCCATGATTTCCAAGTGGGAGAACTTGCAAAATAGCAGGGTGTTCAAATACTTATTTTCCTCACTGTATATTTAGATTGGAAAACTATTTTAAAATGGCCAAAAATAAAAGGAAACTAAAAGGAAACTAATAAAAAAGGGCAAAAAATCACTAATATATACTGTATATATATACTGTATATATATATATATATATATATATATATTTTTTTTTTTTTTTTTTAAATCTATATTAGCGATTTTTTGCCCTTTTTTTATAAATATTTTGAAATATATCTCATTGCATAGTAGAAAACCTGAAATATTAAAAAGATATATATTTTTTCTCTTTCAAGTGAAGACTAAAGTTGACTCTTTAAAAGGAGCGTGAAAATTACAGCTCTGATTGGAGTCCAAAGAGAACAAAGGCTTTTGCTTTGCAATCAACCATTGGAGTCTGACAAAATAATTTCTTTTTAAAGAAACAATTGTTCTTAAAGCCACAACAGAAGGATCCGGCCCGAAAATATCCTGCTCTCTATATCCCGATGTGGAAATGAACCTGTGACCTGCAATAAGATCAAAGAAGCAATTACTGACTCATAAATTTACTTGTTTGCTGTGCCGAAAAGTCGAGTGGCATGCTAAGAGCCAAACCATGATCTCTGGATATTGGAAAAGCAATCAAATGGAAGTCTAATTAATGAGCTTTTGAGTTATTGCTCAACTTGACACGAATCCTCACGGGAAAGGAGTTTAATCTAATGCTGAGATAAGTCATAAACATTCTTACAGACAGAAGATGCTCTCTGATCAGTCGGCACAGAGACGATTAAACGCATCAGGATATCAGATGTTTTAGGAGTTGGAAATTAAAGCTCTTAAATTCTTCTTAGTCAGAATGCACGTGTAGCCCAATAACTTTTTGTGACGACAACCAAGAAGTCAAGATAGCTTTAGCTAGAGCAGATGTCAAGATTTTCTATGAATAACAACTTAAAGTGGCAACACTTTACAATAAGGTTGCATTTGTTAACATTAGTTAACTACACTGCCCGGCCAAAAAAAAGTGGCCGTTTGGATTTAAAGAGGCAAATGCTTAAGAGTCTATGATTGGATCATTGTTGCAGTGATTATTATGTTTATATGTTTGGCAACAGTTCTTCTAACCCTGATTGATGGAGTGTGTAGCTTTTCATTTCATAAACAGCCATGTAGGGAGACACAACATGATCATATTCCAGGATGACAATGTCAAGATTCATCAGGCTCAGATTGTGAAAGAATGGTTGTGAGGATCATGAAGAATCATTTTCACACATGAATCATCTCCTCTGAGTCCAGATCTTAAATTCATTGAGAGTCTTTGGGATGTGCTGGAGGAGACTTTACAGAGCGCTGGACTCTTGCATTGTCAATACAAGATCTTGACCAAAAATGTATGCACCTCTTGATGGAAATAAATGTTGTGATGTTATTTCATAATAATCACAGCAATAATGATCCAATCATAGACTCTTAAGCGTTTGCCTATTTACATCCAGACAGCGACTTTATTTTTATTTTTTTGGCTGGGCAGTGTATATTAGTTAACATGAACTAACAATGTAAAAAGCAGTTATTAATTTACTAATGCATTGTTGTCTCTATTGTATCTGTTAATATTATTAAAGCTAACATGAACTAATGTTGAACAGTTGTATTTTCATTTACTGAAGTTAACAAAGATGAATAAATACTGTAACAATTGTATTTCTCATTGTTAGTTAATCTTAGTTAATGCATGAACCAATGTTAACTAATGGAAACTTATGGTAAAGTGACTTCTGAAGACTTGAAATATAATGCACGAGACGTTTGGATTAATTTTATGATGCTTATGAAAAGTCCTGCAGGGTTTGAAACTCGGGTGAGTAAATGATAACAAGAATATTAATTGCATGGTCCCTTTAAAAGCACACAAACAGACACCCACCCACTGTAAACACAACACATCCTCATTGATCTATTTGACTGGATCTCTTTTAATTACTTAACAGCATTACGAGCATTTCTGATCTCCCAGCTGTCCTGTGTGTCACGCACAGGGGAGAGTGATTACCCCACCCCACACCGAGCGCCATTCAAAGGCCGCTGGAATCAAATGACACAATTGAGAGGTACGCCGCAATAATTCGGCTTTCCACTGCAAATGAGATCCTGTTAAAATACTGGGGAGAATTTAATTCCCCATCATTCCAGTTAATGGCCGCCGGCATTTTGTGGTAGGGCACATATGAGAATTACTCCATTCTTCTTCCGCAGTAACGGCCATCTATCAGTACCAGCATAATTATTCCCTGGGCGCCAGAAAGCTGACAGGCCTATTGCCTGTTCACTCTCCATACAATGGAGTCTAATCTTGCCAGTGAGATGTGTGGCAAGGCGAACCTCAGATTCTGGCACACATGAGTAGAATGGGGCGGGACTGGAGGCGGGGCTTACAGACAATCAGGGGATTGTTGATTGGATTGTCAGGCGATGTGGGTGGAAGCTTACTATTAAGAGTTCTCATTCATCTCAATGGTGTGTGCTCGGCTATCACCTGAGATGTCAATGTGGCTAAAGGCCCTGATATACTTCAAGCGAAATCGAAGAACGAACTGCTGTGACCTCATTTCGAACAAAATCAGGCCAAAACGAAGTTTGTTTGGAGCTCGTTTTGGGAGTTCGAAACAGCTTATCAAAGCGAACGTTCCGGAAAAGTTAGCTACGGCTGGAAAACACTTTTGTATCACCATTGGTCCATGGCGATTACATAATAGGTAGGTGTGCGCAGAGGCTCTGCCTTCTTTAACGTGGACATTTTATGTTAATTTCTCTTGTTCAGTCCGTCGAGGTTAGACGTCCGCGGATAGAAAAAAAAAACGTAATCATTTGAAATGTTTCCTTTGCATCTAACCGTTTAAGTACCATCCATCCATCCATCCATCCATCCATCCATCCATCAAAATAATGAAAACCTTCAAACTTCAAGCTTTTAAAACTATTTCAATCTTAAATTCCTATTTCGAACTATTTTAATATTTCTGACTAGGCTTTCTCAAGCCAACATGAAAGATTGTCTACAAACTTTACTATTTATTTTATTACATTACATTATTTTATTTATTGCAAGCATTTTGAATGTCCAAAACAAGCAGAAGCAAGGTGCTGAAAACAGCCAGACAGGGATGAGATGATTAGGGCGGGGCAGCGCTGAAGCAGGGGCTGGTGGGCGGAGCTAAGAGTCAAGGAAGTGTGAGTAACAACAGCAGCGTGTCTGAAGGCAGAACTCGCTGGCCTCTTGCCCTCCTCCTCCAGGCAGAAACATTTCTATTCACAGCTGACTTCCACTCCCTCTGAACACCTGCCTTAGCGTGGCCATGTTCAGGGGAAAAATGACATCCTCTACAGTTACTGAAAAACTCTGAAATCTTTCTCCTTGACAGGAGCCCTGCTGTGTTCTTTGCTCTCACGCTCGTCTGTTTGAAGTTCCACATTTTACATTCTCAAAGGGCATTTATTGTGTGTGACACCTTTCCAAAGATTCTGTCAAGATTCTCTGTCAGAGTATTTTACATGAAATACATTTCTATAAGATTTGATCAAACTCACCACTGCAATGACGCTGCTGATGAATCTATTAAAGAGAAGACAGATGATTCAGGAAGTCTGTTATCAAACATTAGTTTGCTAAAGAAGGGTGCTTTCACATTAGAGCTATATGTGAGGAAGCCATTTCATCTTCAGAATTTGGTTGGTTTGAAAACGTTATTTTAAATCGGGTGCAGTTCGGTTTTAACCCTTAAAAAGTATATGATGCCAAATCAGTAAATCAATGGTTCAATCTATAGATTCTGAATGCGAGATTAGTTTAAGTGAATCAGTTCGTTCAACTGAATTGAATGGCTGATGCATTTACGAAAATCGATTCGTTCAGGTGCAATATGTAACATTTCAATGTCTAATTTATTTTAGTGAATCAATTTGTTCAAGTTCAAACCGAAATGATTCACTGAATCTTCTCACACAAATCAGTGTGTGATATTTTGCCTTTTTTAAATGGCAAAATATACAGTAAATGCTATGGTTCATTCTATTTATTACATTTTAATTACCGTAAATTTACCTGTTTGAATTTAACTACAAATTATGATCAGCTTAGCAAACTACAGTTTTCAAGCAGTTTCTTCAGCAGTGTCACATAAAAATCTTTTTGTTTTTTTTTGATGGTGATACACAAAAAAAGACTCTGACATCAACAAAACAAATTTTTTCCATTCTTACAGTAATCATACTTCAGGTTTATTCCTGTACGGAAGTGATTTCTGGTAATTTCCATGTACCAAGAGTCTGATTTTGACCATATTAACTAATATAAATGGAACATGGAGTTCTGCTCTAGAGCTGAACACAATAGACAGTGTGTTTCCTGTCGCTGTAGCGGTAAAGCAGCGGTAATGACTTCTAATGTGATGGAGACATGAATCGAAACCTCGCACTAGGCCACCCAAAACACGTTCTCAACAGCAGGCAGAGAAATAACCATTACTTGCAATCCAACCAGCAATCATGAGTGATGATTGAATTTAGTTTGTTCTGGATGTTTTAATGTGTAAAGAATGTGATGTGTCACATTGGACTCAGTGTTGATGTTTATATCACTTATAGGCGTTCAAGAGCTCAATTGTATCTATGTGCAACTGTAATAAAGCACATTTTTCTAAATGAAAACTGCTACAAATGTAGGAGACAGAAATAGTATTTGAGTGGATGTGTGTATATAGATAGATATAGATAGATAGAGAAACGAGAGAGAAAATCTCTCTTAAAATAAATATATATATATATATATATATATATAATATATATATATATATATATAATGTATATATCCTATAAGAGAGACACTGACTTTCTATATACATATAAAGGTACATAAAACGTAAAAGAAAATACACATACAAAGGTTTGCGAAAGTTGCGCTTTAAACTTTTGCTCTTTCACACTTGTAGGCATTTACTGAGAATACTGAGAATTTCAGACAGGCAGGTACAATCAATTGTGCTTTCGTAAATCCAACAGAATTCACTGAGTTCAAACTCACCCAGCTCTTTCCACACCATTTAAGGCAAATCTTATGGCTTTCTATCCATCAAATGCTCTATCAAAGCTTTCTCTAGCATTTAAACGGCATTATTCAACCAACAGCAACTAATCAAATACTCAGCTTGGCTTCCGCTTAAACTTGAGACGTTTTATCAAATCCGTAGACGTGCATCAGCAATCCAGCCACCAACTGTCTCGGTTCATGAGACCTCAAGTCTAAAACTAGCTGTATTCAGGTAGAATATCACGACACCTAATGACAGACAAGAAGTATTGTACACAGAACTTGTGGCATAGAACATCAAAAGTACTTCTGTTTTTCAATGGCAACTGGCCTTGATGACTTATTCATTAAAGAAAACGACGGCATAAGAGATTGAAGCGCCTGAATACCCAAAAAACTTTACAAAGTGCTTGTAATCTGATGACCTCAGATTCTGAATCTTCTCTACACTTCCAAAGTGAATAAAACCCCCCTTCAGCAGACGTCTGGATAACAAGATTTAAAGTGTGCAATCAGGGTGTGAGAAATCTTTTACTTCAAGCCATGGGGAAAAACGGGAAACAAACAGCAGATCTGTGCACAGTGTGTAGGACTGGTTATGGTTCACAGCATGTTGATGGAGCAAGTTTTATTTAACTGGACCAGCATGACAAATCTGTCCAGTCCAGTTCAGTGTCCAGTCATACTTGATGTGTATGTTTAGGAGTGTGTATTGAGTCGTCATAAATCTGGTTGTGTAGACGACACAACCTTCACTGCTGACTGCAGATAAGCAGAACATTTGAGCTGAGGGGGATCAAACCAAGGCTCTGTTTACACCTGGTATTAAGATGCGTTTTGGTTGATTGGATCACGAGGTAGAGACATTCCCGTTTACACCTGGTGTTTTAATCCGTCTCTTTTGCCCACTTTGAGAAGAGAGCAAGACAGCATCCCAAGAGTAGCCCTTCATTGGACACCCGAAGGTAGAAGAAAGAGAGGACGACCAAAGATCACCTGGCGTCGCACAGTAGAGGAAGAAATGAAATCTATGAACCTGACATGGGGAGATGTCCAGAAAATAGCCCAGAATCGACCAGAGTGGAGGACCTTCGTTGCTGCCCTACATGCCAGAGGCATAATGGGCAGTAAGTAAGTAAGTTTTGCCCACTTTCGACCACTTCTGTCCTGATTTCTTCGAGGGAAGGGTCTATGGGCGGGTAAATGTATGTTTTTTTCCAGATTTTTCGATCTAATGGACGAAATAAGCTTGCGCAATTTGAATAAACGCACCAAAGATGACATAAAAACACATGGAGAGCATCAGCTTTCATTTCTACTCTGACAGCCGCAAGTCCAGCCAAACGCTGTGAGTGTGTGTTATAAATCAGGAATGGAGAGAGAACATTGTGATTGGTTTGTTTTTCATCTTCAAACCAAACTCGGGTCTTTAACCGACAAAGTTTAAATCCTGTCTTATAGCGCGCTTCCCATAATGTTTACGCATTAGTTACGTAGGTGGAGAGTAGACAGTGTTTTGTGGCTGTTCGAACACATTCGACCACATGAGCGTTTACACTACGAAAGCAATCCGGTCGAATGCGTTTTCTACTACTTCTGGAAGTGGTCAAAAGTGGACAAGCTCAAAACGTTTTGGAACCTGTTCACACCTGTATTTAGTGTCATCCACTTGTGATCCAATCGACCAAAACGCATCTTAATACCAGGTGTAAACAGCTCGATGGTGTTTTTAGCCCCCAATGGCTCCTTCCAGGCAGCTAACCCTAACCTCAACCTTAAACCTACCTATCCCCTCGCTGCCTGGAAGGCACCGTTGGGGGCTAAAAACACCAAACACCGTGTAAACAGGGCATAAGATTCAAGGTCAACAGCTACTTCTGCTGGTCTAGGTGGTGGAGTAGTTTGACGTATAATTAAACTCGAGGTTCTGTGGGGTGTGGACTGGATCAATTCCATTCCTAGAGCGTCCGAACAAATCTTTGAGGTTTGGACTGATGGGGCAGTGAACCCGAGGTTACCCCGTGAGTCAGTCCTAGAGCTACTCCTGTCTGATTTTAGGGGAAAATAGATTTAGACGTCCAATAGATTTCTTAGGCACGCTGAAAGAACACCACAGACACAGTGTAATCACCATGGGAAAATCTCAGAGTAAAACTAGGAGCTGTTAAAAATATGATACACTGGTGTTTTGCCAGATGAGAAGATCTATGTATCATCTTTTTACTCTTTTAATTCCTTTTATAACTGTTTTAATTTTGAAGTCTAGAATTCTCAGACAACTGAGTTAGTCTGATATAATCAGAACCGTAGAATTTTCAAACGTTCAACTCAAGATTCATTTAGAACTTTTAGAGTTCCTAGACAGTGATGGATTAATACACATTCAGATTCACACTCACAGGAATGGCTTTCCAGAGCCTCAGATTGCCTGTGAACACACACACAGAAATGAAATTCATCCCATCTCTGAATGATTAATAAGGCCAGAAGATATTTTATAACAAATGCAGCGATTCTGAGGACTGCGTTGTGCTCAGCAGCAGATGGCACGAGCTGCTGAAGGTTTTTAGCATGAATATGAACAATAAAAACGCTTAAAGAAGGACTTTAACTCCACTCGCCAGCAGAACGCACTGAGAGTACAGCAAAGTGGCTTTTTCCTTTTTCCTTCAGATGAATGAGCAGTTAGAATGAAACGACTCATTGAGCTAATCAAGAATGAGAGAGAAGAATGAGAGGAGAACAGAAGCCCCAAGAACCTCCTTCATCAAAGTCCAGTTTGCACCATGAGACCATGGAAATTACGCTACTATTAGCCAAGCTCATACTGACTTTCTGAAAGAAAAAACAGCAACAAACCAAACCTAAAATAAAACCATATTATAATGTCATGTTTAGATAAATGAAACATAAAAGTGTTTATAAAAATATGTATAATCTATACACTTCATGATTGTCTATAGTTGATGCAGCTCTCCTAGTTGAAAATGAAATGGTAGTTGAGTCATATTTCATGTGATCATGATATGATTTGAATCTGTGTTTGAACAGAAGCTCAGAAGTGAATCGTCGCTGTATGAATACCCTTATCGATGCCCTGGAAGTGAAGACTGAGGATTGTGAGCCGTAAAGGGCCGGCAGCGCTGACAGCGGGCAAATAACGGCTCAGTCCAGCCATCACCCCCTGAGATAAGAGCTGCCATTCAGAGAGACTGACATACCAAAGAGTGCGAGTTCAGCCATTCTAGTGCCCTCAATCGCACAAAAGACTTCATTTATCATTCTTAACGCTCTTAACAACCTTCAGACCGGTGGATCAGGACGCTTCTGGAGGATGTTTCGCTAAGAACCACAGACAAACCTCATTAAAGTAGTACAACTTAATTATTAAACATGCAAATATTTTTGGAAGTGGCATTGAAATGGCTAAAGCGTTCAATTTAACAAAAAATAATACAATATAAAATCCTAATATTTAATAATAATAGTTAGTTATAAAATATATACGTTTTTAGATGTAATTTTAATAAAAATATTTTTATATAAATATAAAAATGATAATTTGATTTAAAATGTAACAATGCAATATAATAGAATATAATTATCATGAAAAAATTAAGTCGTGATAACGAGAAAACAGCTTTTGTTGTGTCGAGATCACGAGAAAGAAAAATAATAATATCCATGGCCTTTTAGGGCTTCTGTAATAATATAATATAATATAATATAATATAATATAATATAATATAATATAATATAATATAATATAATATAATATAATATAATATAACACTTGTTAATTTGAATTAGTTGGCATATCTATTATATATTTAATAGAATAACAAGCCTAAAAATCTGAAGCATCTGTGAGTTTGTGTTTGTAATAGTGTATATACAGGTAAGTGTTTTAAAAACTGTAATTCAGGGCTGTGCTTGATCTGAGATTCTCGTTTTGTGCCGAATGGTTGTAAGCCACAAAATAGCTCTAAAACACTTTTTAAATACACTGTATGAACATGTACCAGCCACACACCGTGTTTTTCAAGCACACAGACAAACGAAGGGCTGAAGAGCTGAGAGAACAGCTGGGAAATGTTCTTTTTTTTCACCTAAATGTCCTTCAGAACACAGCGGCTTTCAACACAACCGCAGCAGGAAAGCGATTGCAGAGTCTGCGTCAAATCAGAACATCCATTCATCACAAGCCGCGATGCTGAACACCCCGCTCTGCTCTTAACATCCAGAAAGACAGAGAGAAATGCAACCAACATCTCCACAATCACACACAAGAGCAGCGACACACGCCAGCGTGGGGCAGTCATGGCCTAATGGTCAGAGAGTCAGACTGGTAACCCGAAGGTTGCGGGTTCGATTCTCAATACCGGCAGGAAATGACTGACCCAATTACTTCCAGGGCACCACAGCAAAATGTCCACGGTTTGCAGTGTGTGTGTTCACTACTCGCTACTCCTAATATGTGTGCACCAACTTGGATGGGTTGAAACGCTTCCAATACTCATTTTCCACAGAACAGATACACGATACCAGTGATATATCTCTCCGAAAGCGAGTGAGACACAAACCCGCCTCTCCTCACTCACTCGTTTCATTTGCTCCGGATGAATATTGTTGGCGTTACAGGGCTTGAATTTCAGAGTGGGATTACGCATAATTTTACACATTCCCGCAGATTTTATGCTCACACCCAAAGTGTGCGCAAATAAAGCCGTCTCTCAGCACTACATTGAGTTCGTTTTCGCTGCTTATTGCGCTTAAACAGTCAAAAACACACAAAATAATGTCAAAATGCCAGTCTTGGTGAGTATTCGTGTAAACACAGTCATGTACACGTGTAATGTTTTAAGTGAACGTAAACAGTTGAGAAAGGAAATGCATGTGTAACAGTATAATGGATCAGTGCGTCAGGTCTTAAAGTGACAGCAGCCTAATAAACCTGCTGGTAAATTAAGAGATAATATTAAAAACCTCTATATGGCAGTTTTCCCCAAGGTATCGATGTCAAAATTGTGGCCAGTGAAAATGCTGAGTGGCTAGTAACTTTGGAAAACCAAATGTCAAGGCCTGGTTACTATACCACACTTTTCACTTCACTTTCACAGAAGAATATTTAGATCTTCTGCCGTGTAACTGCTCATTACAAACAAATACATGTGTAAAAAAGCATCACCAAAATCATTTACTCACCCTCATGTTGTTTCAAACCTGTATGATGGAACACAAAATTTGAAGATATCCTAGTCACTCTTTTTAATATAATTAAAGTGAACTGGAGCTGTCAATGCTAAATAATCTACATAAAAGTATTCTATACAAATTGTACACAACATCTCAAGACTTCAGAAGTAATACGAAGATTTAAGTCATGGAAAATCTTGAAATCATGGCTCTCCTCGGCATGTTAATTAAAGAAAAGTAGCGAAGTCTGATTCATAAATGAATCTTTTAAATGAATCATTTGATCCTGTTCACAAAAAACACATTAATGATTCGTTCATGAATCAAACTGAACAAGTCTTGAGTTCAACTCACTCAATGATCCACTCATGGGTTGATCGCTCATTGAAGGGGAAGATTATCAGTGAATAACAACTTAAAATATAGCTGCAAGCAGCCATTACCGGGGCCAAGCAGAATAAGACGACAAGACATGCCGACATGTCTGAAAGTGTCAGACCAACTGCAACAATAAGCAATTAAAGACATTTAAAGAGTATTTTAGGCAAAATGCCTGAAAAATCATAGAAACAATAATTAAATATAGCTGCAAGCAGCCATTACCAGGGCCAAGCAGAATAAGACGACAAGACATGCCAACATGTCTGAAAGTGTCAGACCAACTGCAACAATGAGCAATTAAAGACATTTAAAGAGAAATTTTGTTATAACTTTTGACCACTAGGTGGCGCTGTTTCGAAATATTTTGAGTACCTTCAGGGGATGGTGTTGCTGGCACATTCTGAGTTTCGTAATATTACACCAATGCATTTGTTTAGTATAGCATTTTATTTCACAAAACTGTATTGTAGTCAATGGGAATTTCATGTTTTGTTCTATTATAGCGCCACCAAGAGGCTCAGTCCCACCATTTTTTTTATGTGTCCTCAGAGTGAGCCCATACATATGTGTGTCAATTTTGGTGAAAATATCTCAATTCGCTTCAGAGTTATAGACATTTATATGAAAAAACACGTAAAAAAATGACTGACACATGACTTTGATTGAATTTTACTACCCCTTACTATCAATATTTTCACATTTGGGCATTGGCTTTTAGCTATCGACCTATGTTTCCAAACTTCTGACGGTGGTTTCGTCTCGATCGGACAAGCGGTTTCGAAGATATAGCTAAATGTTTTTTAAGCGCTAAATCACAACGCTACACAAACCGTAAGGCGAAACCTAGCATGTTTGGTATCGTAGGACTCGGCAAGGTTTCAGGAGTCTAATGAGATGAGTCTCGTGAAAATAAGTCGACCACACCCAAAGTTATAAGCATTTGAAGAAAAAAAATCCACCACTAGGTGGCGCTGTTTCGAAACTTCTCACGCTCCTTCAGGACATTGTGCTGATGACCCAGACCAAGTTTCGTAACAATCCGTTCATGCGTTCTTAAAATACAGCATTTTAGCACAAAATTCAAAATGGCCGACAATCAAAATGGCCGATATGGTAAAATTGGATATCAGTCGACTCGGCATGTCGCCCTGAATCTAACAAGACCAATTTTATGATTTTTGGACAAACTGTTCAGAAGTTCTAAGCAAAAATAGCCATTTTTCATATCCTCCGCACCTTCGGTGCTTGGCCCCTAATTATGGTCTGTCATCACACAAAGCTATCATATCACATCAGAAGACTTGAAATATAGCGAGCAAGACTGCTTTTATGGTGCTTTATAATATTATTTTTTGTTGCTCCAATAAGACAGCCATGAAGAGATTCCTTTCATGTTTAATTAAATTATTATTCTTTTTTTAATAACATAGGTTTGTAACAACATGAGTGTAAGTAAATAACAATTCTAACTGCATTTGTTTTAACTCATTCTGTCACCTCAGTCACTCAATAAACATGAAAATCAATGGAATTGTCAACCGCAGCACAAACTATTGAGTGGATTCAGGTGGTGTCTCACTATCCACCTCAAAACAACTAGACGTTGGTCTGTTTTCGTCTGTCACAGTCACCGATGAAGAATGGACGACTAAACGACTGCCTCTGACAACAAATATCATAATGCAACATAGTATTATGGAAATGGCTTGTCATTTTTAAGAACTGTCAGGACAAACAGTAGAATTTATTTTTGTCTTTCTGAGCATCAATAACACTGAACAAGATGTTATCTGTAATGAATTCCCCTGATGGGACATTATCTTCCTTAATTACAGCAAACAGAACCTGTTCGTCAACAGAGGAGCATGTTTTCCTTTTCCTACAACGGAAATAAGCAGCGAATTTCCAACAGTAGAGCTCTATTTATGGACTAAACATAATTTCTGTCCTCAAAATAATTCGTCCCAGTTGAATCAGTGGAGGTCAAGTATGTATCAAGTGCGTTTGTGTAAAATAATCACATCCATCATTCATTTTCTGTCCTCTAAATGTGGTGGGTGGATCTAAATCAAGCCCCCAGGCCGTGGAAAGCTCTCAGGACCAAACGCCACAGATCCTGGTCATTTCCATAAGCCTGATATCCAAAATTAGATTTCACGGGCCAAGGTCAGTTATGTTAATACATCAGCGACTGATGGAGGAACATTTTAAAAAGACCATCAGCATACGTGTCTTGTACACTTGTTTCCTTTTTTCGAAATGCGCAGGAGTTTTTGTTTATTCTGATCAGCAAATCCCAGTGTATCAGACAGCGGAGTGTAATCTGCGCATCATGAAGTCAGCAGTCGTGTTTGACCTTCATACACACTCTGAGCATCAATTATCCAGGCTGCTATTGATTTTTCTGCTGCGCTGCTCTTCTCTCTAATGCTGTCAGGAGCGTCTGAAGAAATCATCGGCTCCACGCTCAGCAAACGGCCTCAGTTCTTCACCGAATTATCACTAAACCAACAGAATTAGACCTGTTCATACTCCATTGATCATATTCAATTAATATTATTATAAACCCTACAGATTTCAACAGACACTAAATATAATCAATAAGTATAATTGAATTCCTTAGAAAATATACAGACTTAAACAGGAATTGACTTAGTCATACTTAATTGATCATATTTAATTCAAATTATTATAAAATCTACAGATTTCAACAGAATTAGACTTTAAAACATTTAAATACTGTATAATTATAGCTCTTGGAAAATAGTCAGTAATTAAAATGATTATAAAACCTACATATTTCATAAGATTTAGACTTTAAAAATAATCAATAAGTATGAATAAAATTCTTAAAAAATATAAGAACTCAACAAAAAAGGGCCTAAATATACTTAATTGATCATATTTAATTAAAATTATTATGAACCTCACAGATTTGAACAGAATTAGACTTATAATACTTATAAGACTTATAATTTCTAATTCTTAGACTTAGAATTAGAAAATTGACATTATTAGAAAAGATACAGAACTGATCATATATCATTTAAATTATTATAACATCTACAGGTTTCAACAGAATTAGACTTTGAACATAATAAGTATATATTATATATAACAAGTATATATTTTTTAGAATTTTAATCATAAATCATATAATTCATAGTTAGAATTCAACAAAAATTTACTTAATCTTACTTACTTTTGAATAAAATCATTATAAAAAGTATGAATGGATTTTCACATTCTTGGAAAATATACAGAATTCAACAAAAATGTATTCATATTTTATTAAAAATAATTAATAATCATTAATTTCAATCAAATCATTTACTATATCATTAAAATTCATTAAAATTATTAAGATTTTTAATAAGATTAACTGTAAATATAATCAATCAAGTATAGTTAAAATTCTTAGAAAATATACAGAATTCAACAATTAGACTATCATACTTCACTGATTAGATTTGATTGTATGTAAAATGTAAAATCTTGGTTTGAAATAAGGGACTTTGTGACATCTTCCGATAAGTTTCAGAGGATGAGAAAGTTATTACATTCTGATGAAAGAAAATGACAAAGACAAACATTCTTTCCTCTGGAAAAACACGCACCACTGATGTACATTAAAGTAAATGTGGTCTTTTTTGATTTCACATATAACATATAATCGTCTGTCTCCAACATGCTTCTTTTACTCCATTATTGGGTTTTGAATGTGTTAAGGAGACAGAATGTTTACCCAGCAGGCAGTGCAGCCCATAAAAATCACTTTATATTCCTTAGAGCCCATTGTTTTGAAGGTAGACATGCTGTTGTGTGTTCACGCTCTAGAGGTTTATATTTATCTCAATATTTCATGTTTCTCTCTGCATGGAAGCCACCATTTTAAACCAGCGTCTTCTATATGACTCTGCAGACGCATGTAAGCAAGAAATGCCTGCCTGCTGTCTAAAATGTCTTCTGTTTGCGGTGTAAACAGCTCTGCTGTCAGGTAAACATTTCAAGCTCTGCCATGAAGACAGCTGAAAAACATTTCCCACCATCAGAAGAGCCAAATCTCTTGTTTCGTCTCATTTCCTCTTCACCTCGTCTCATCTCGGGACAATTTTCTTCCATGTTACTGGTCTCGCAAAAAGCACAGTGCAGTATTGTAGTGCAGTGATGCTACTTTGATATATACTATGGTATTTACATATTACTCATAGGCACTTAAAGAAAACCATTGCATATACATAACACGTACTTGTGAGAGCCATTTTTTCTTCCTAAAAAGCAAATTCACATATAAATTTGTCAATGAGGATATGTGTGTGTACTTCCTGGAGCATTTTCATTAGCGCACTGTGAGATTTAACAGCCAATAGACTGCCCTCTGTCTCTCTGCTGTTGCCGTGGAAACCAGGGGAGAACATGAGGGGGGTACATGGGAAATGAATTTATATCTCTCAGCTCTAGGATCACTAACTGATCTGCTGCTCAGATCGGAATTAAACTCACACTAGGCATAAAGAGTGCGGCGGATCAGAGAGAGATGAGAAAGAAATGAGACAATCCTATATGTTGAGCAAAAGCACTTAATTTTATGCATATTCCACTGCGATCGAATCTTGCTCATAGGCAAGACAAATCCCAACTGATACGTCTTTAATATCTCAATTGTTTCTCCTAGAGAGCGATGACATTAAATGGAGTGCAAATGGAGGCTCAAGTCTCCTGATTATTCTTCTAGTGTTCTGGGATGTCTCCTTCAGCTTTGCCAAGATACTGATCTCTGCAATTGAAAGTCAATGATTTTAATATGAACATTTCTCATCGAATTCTTCCAAGATCAGATTATTGGTAAATTATTCAAAACTTTGCTCGCTGGCTGTTTGTGCTTCAGACATGAATGATGTCTCGAATTGTTTGGCTTGTTGTGTGCTATGGCTTTCCTAAGCAAACAAACTTACAATTTTTGTCTGACAGAGAATAATAAAAAAAGTTTAGTCTATGATAGAGATGGCCAGTAACATCCTAGCAACCACACCAGCAGAAAATAACACAGAACACTTTAGCAACAGACTTGTAGCGCCCTAGTAACCACTCAGAGCACCTTAGCAACTGTTAGAGAAGCACACTAAAAAACCCTCAGAACAACTTAACAATGGAATTGTAGCACCCTAGCAACCACTTAGATTACCGTAGCAACTGTAGAGAAGCACACTAACAACCCCTCAGAACACCTTAACAATGGAATTGTAGCACCCTAGCAACCACTTAGATTACCGTAGCAACTGTAGAGAAGCACACTAACAACCCCTCAGAACACTTTTGCAATATAATTGTATCACCCTAGCAACCACTTAGAGTACCTTATCAACTGTAGAGAAGCACACTAACAACCCCTCAGAACACCTTAACAATGGAATTGTAGCACCCTAGCAACCACTTAGATTACCGTAGCAACTGTAGAGAAGCACACTAACAACCCCTCAGAACACTTTAGCAATAGAATTGTATCACCCTAGCAACCACTTAGAGTACCTTATCAACTGTAGAGAAGCACACTAACAACCCCTCAGAACACCTTAACAATGGAATTGTAGCACCCTAGCAACCACTCAGAGCACCTTAGCAACTGTAGAGAAGCACTCTAAAAAACACTCAGAACACAATGGAATAGTAACACCTTAGCAACTGTAAATAAGCATGCTAGTAACCACTCAGAACACTTAACAATGGATTTGTAACACCCTAGCAACCACTCAGAGCACCTTAGCAACTATAGAGAAACATACTTACAACCACTCAGTCAGGACACTATCAGTGGAACAGTAACATCCTGGCAACCACTCAGAGCACCTTAGCAACCATATATCAAAGATTCAGAACACTTTAGCAATGGAATAGTAACACCATGGCACCTTAGCAACTGTATAGCAGTACAAAAACCATTCAGAACATTTTAGCAACAGAATAGCAATGCCATAGCAATGCCTTGGTAACCACCCAGAACACATTAGCAACCTTATAGCACCTTTCAATGGAATAGCAATACCTTAGCAACTTTTCAGAACACCTGTGCAACGTATGTTACCTTGTACACACACACACACAGTGTATATAGGCCTAAACAACACATTCTCATCCTAGAGCGTCATATACTGACGCTTTTGAAATTTCGTCTACATTCGACGCACATGGCACCCTTTAGCGTCAATATGAGACGCAGATTATGGGTAGGTTTAGGTCTGGGGAAGGGTTAGGGTTAGACCGCTAGGAGGCGCCTTCTGGCCCATATTTATCTGCGTCTCATATTGACGCTAAAGGGTGCCATGTGCGTCGAATGTAGACGAAATTTCAAAAGCGTCAGTATATGTCGCCTTGGGATGAGAACGGGCTGGCCTAAATATATATACACACACACTATATATATTTAGTGTGTAATTTAGATGAGATTCATCGATTCGACAGCACTAGTAAAATCATATTTAATTTTTGCAAAAAAACACAGAAGACCTAAAATTTTAAAGGAGAAACATCTGAGAGCTACTGAAATAAAATGTAGCTGAACATTTGAGGATCTTCTGCCCAGCAGTGAACATCAGGGTGTGTCAGAAAGCATTCATCACTCAACTGGGCTTGAGGAACCAGTAAACCACTCGGCCTCATGATCCGAAGATGCACTTTACCAGATGCATCCGCTCTAATTCTATTGGTATTCATGTGCTGGACACACAGGATGAAGAAAACCATATAAACTCGGGGATGATTGCAGCGGATCAATGTAGAACAAGATCATTATCGCCGTATTCAACAACCTTGAGAGCCACAACACCGTGGCGCACTAAAGCAATCCTCGTAAATTGTTAATGCTTCCAACCTCTATAATACACAAACAGCTGAATGACATCAGAGATGTTAGAAAGGAAACACAGAAGATCATTCCGGTGGAAGCAAGAGGATGTGTGTGCACGCAAGAAGACTTAAGTCTTGCTCTTTCCTGTGAGGTCGTGTCTCATACACACCAATTACACGTGGTGCCCACACTCTGAGCTTTCTATTCAGATGGGCTTGGTATTAATCACCAAACTAACAAATCTACTCCCACCCTTTCAGCTTCGACGCCCCCTCTTAAAGACACAGCGCACCAACAGCAACAGCTCCACAACTGTGCTTAACTGAGCTCATTTAATTCCACCAATCACGGCGCTAATGATAACAGTTGTTGACAATGCTTCCGGCACCTTAACTTCACCTTTAATTCGTCATAATTAATAGAAGCCCCAACATTCCTGACAGCAAGAAAATCTGCTTGAGACTTCCTCTCAGAGATGATATAAACGTGTGAACACTGTCGAAGTGATGAAGTAATAGTTTGTCAGTTCTCAAAACTATAGTGTTAATCTCAACAAAAATGTTTTTGTGTTAATTATAACAAAGGCAAGATGAAAAAATGTGCATCACTGTGATAAATAAATTAATTTAATTAAAAATACCAGTGATGAAAATATGAGACAAGAAAATAAGCCACTATATATATATATATATATATAGGCTTTTGATTTTATGGTTTAGAGTTTAATATTAAGGGTTTAGTCCTCAGGGTTTGGGTTATATGATTTATAGTTTAGGATTTACATTGTTACTTAGTAGATGCTTTTATCCAAAGTGACTTACAAATGAAGAACATTGCAAGCAGAACCAACAGTACCACAATTTCAGGATTTCGTTAAAGATTATGGCTTTATGGATTTAGTCTTCATTTGGTTTTGGAGTTAAGGGTTTAGGACTGCGGTTAAGATGTTAAGTTTTGGAATTAGCTTTAGTTTTAAGGGTTTATGTTTAAGGCTTTGGAGTTTCAGTTTTAGGATGCTGAAGTTTAGAGTTAAGGATTAAGCATTTAAAATTAAGTAGCTATGGGTTTAGGATTAGAGTTTGTCTTCAGGATTTAGGTTGTACGCCTTAAGTGTTATATATATATATATATAATATAGTAATTTATAAAAGTATTTTTGGTCAATGAGAAAAAAATATTCCAATTAATAAAATGTCATGATAAAATTTTAAAGGATATTTAATATAGGCTATCCTTTAATATATACCCCCCCCCCTCCCCCCCTCCCCCCCAAACAAAATACTACACTCTAAACTTCTAAATCTAAATCCTCTGGAGTTTTAAACGCCATAAGAATTAAACCTACATCCCACACCTGTAAAACACTTAAGGCGTACAACCTAAATTTCCTGACTCTAACCCTTAACTATAATTGTTTAACACTACACTCCAAAGCCTATAAATGGAAAAAACCTTTAGACTAAATCCAAATCCTGAACTCATTTGGCATAATGGAAAATGCATGTTTGAGCTGTCTGAACTCAAAGCAATTTGCACCGACATATCTCAAGATGCACACCAGTAATGTTTTTTTTATTTTTTATGGCACATTTATAAAAGCTACTTAAATGGCATAATCCTGGTTTAATCTAAGACTAGTCTGTGAAACCAGGCCTTTAAGTCCTGAACACAATGTTTAAATCCTAACACTTGAACATAAACCCTTAAAACTAATGTAATCTCCTAACTCTAAACTTCAATCCTAAACCTTTAACTCCAAAGTCTACAATCGTTGAGGTTTAGTTAAAATTAAATGATTTAAGTTTTTTTTGTTGTTGTTTAATCTAACCTTAAACTCTAAAACGAATCCTAAAATTGTGGCATTGTTGGCTCTTGTATGAGATTCTGTTTGCGATGTTTCAATCACTTTCGATAAAAGCATCTACCAAACAGCAAAATGTAAATCCCAAACTATAAAGTCTACAACCTAAACCTTAAAGACTAAATCTAATCCTAAACTCTTAGCTCCTTAACCCTAAACCATAAAGTCTAAAGCCTACGACATAAACTCAAAATGTCAACCCTAAATCCACACTGTCGTTCTTAAGAGTCCACTAGATCAGATCCAGACAGGCACGAAGCCAATGACATCCAGACCTCAGTCAGACGTGGACGCGATCCCTCAGAATGAAACATAGACTCATTACGGGCCCGAAGAAAGACATTCACAGGCCGTCATCTGAATGTTTCACTGGCGTCTCGCGCTCCCTTCAGTTCAATTGCATCATTTGATCTGTCATGACACTCAGCGATCCCTCGGGAGCGTGTGTGACGGCACATCATGGTGAAACACACCCGCTGGAACCCCCTGAGTGCAGGGCCGACCCGCTGCGGGGACTGTCTACATTAATATTTGATGGCCTGCTCTGTCCCCTGGCAGCTTTCTGACTTTAATTAAGAGCCAGTATGGTCACTAATCTCTGTTTACGCAACACAAAGTCAACCTGAAGAGAGCTGTCAACATCCCAGCAGACCTTCAGAGCCAAACACACGCCCTGATGAGACCAGAAGAGCAGAGCTATACGACGACACACACAGAGACGTGAGACAGACAGATGCAGATCGGAGGAAATTGAAGTTGCGCATTTTTCCTCGATTTAGTCAAGTTTCCGTCAAGTCCTGCTTCTTTTCCAATAAGAGCTTTTGGGTCATGGGAGAAAACAGAGGAAATGAAATCTCTGCAGGACATTATGAGAGACGAACAGTGACTCACATCGACCAATCACTGACTCTCCTTTAATAATAAATGAATAGTAATTAGCTTTGGCATTACATTCTTTAAAAGACAACATGATGTTATTGTCATCTAATAAATTGACTATGGTATTATTAGCTAAAGTCATTTCAGAGGTGGAGAAAGTTATTACATTTTGATTGTGAAAGATTATGAAAAACATTATTTTTCTTTAGTATAAAGTACTAATGGATCATGCACAAAAGACCAGGGACATTTATTAACACAATAATGTGGCTGATTTTCATATCATGTTTCTTTTATTAGAAATATTTGTTTATTCCACTCACATACGCTGTTCCAGTTCATTACTGGAGGAAAACAAAACATATAACTACATTTTTAATTAATCAACTTCTTTAATGAACTAATGCACTGATATTCAGAACAGCACTCTCTGATTTTTTATGAAATAAAACTATATTTGAAACTAAATTCACAAAGCCAAAAATCACATCCATCTCAAGATTCAAACACACATTAAAATGTGACTAATTGCCCAAGAATCAAACAAGTCTTGACATGTTTTAAGCCCAATGTACACTGTATGATTTTGCTATCTAACACTAATTTTGGGAGTCACAAGATCATAAGATTTACTTAAGAGTGCGACATGATCACCAACATCCAAATAATCCACCTTTAAATGAATTTCAGATTCTGTTGATGTTCTTTTGGGTCAGGAAGTCCTAGAGAGTGTCTTTTGCTATGACAACCATCTAATGAAGAACCAATAGGAGCACAGAAATTAAAAAGAGTAAAAAAAAAGAAAAAGATATTTGATGATTTATGCAACATAAATCAACATAACATTAATTTATAAATATAGTTATAATAATTGCTCACTAATATATATTGTTATATTAATTTATACCACTAAAATGCATTTGTAGAAAATAACAAATACAATTTTCGTTCATACCTGATGCATTACACAATGTAAAAGATGTAACATTATTCTAAAGTGTTACCATAAATATATCTAAAAGTTAGCAATCCTTTGCATTATGATCATATGATCAAAATGACCTTGAGTTTGTTCTGAAAAATTTCCACTAATTCACTGGTTCACCCAGCCACGACAGACTCCAGATGCTGCTTTTTTTTCCTTGTCTGTGCAAAACATTGCTAACATATCATAAAGATATTTAAAAAATGTTGCACAATCTTGGATTTCCCCTTGGATTTCCCCTCTCCATACACTCTTTGTAAAAAAAGGTTAGTAAAAAAAGGTTATGTGGCCATATATAAAACCCTAGGGTTCTTGGCTCAATTTTAAAGAGCCCTTTATTGGCAAAAAATGTACTATATAAGCATAAATGTATTAAATAATTGCATAATACTCTAGTTTAACAGGTTATTAAAATTTTTAGCAAAAGTATATTTACGAGCGGTTTAATTCATAAAATTTTGTCTTAAAGTGCCCCATTAGGCTATTTTAAATGCTCATAATTTAGTTCGGTAGGTCTCCTACAACAGGGTTCCAAGGTAAAAAAAAAAAAACATTAATTTTCTCATAATATACATCCTTTCTTACTCTTCTTTCTTACTTCTGAAACGGTTCACTAAACCCCTCCTTTCTGAGAGCCTACTCTGCTCTGATTGGTCAGATGGCCCAGTCTCTTGTGATTGGTCTACCACTTACAGTGTGTGTTGGAAACCATTACAAATCTGAATTTCAGTTCCAGATCTTACTCAAACACAGTGATATGAACAGTAAAGCTGGGACCGAGACGGGTCTTGCGCATTTTTGCATGAGGCCATTATGGAACCCATGGACAATCCTATAGGGCCCACATATTTCAGCCCAGTTCATACCCATTTGGGCCTCACATACAAATGTTGGCTGGGAACTATGCCATTGGTTTTATCGTATTAATCTGAGCTAAAGTCCTCATGCTTTTGAAGTGCATCAAAGTCGATTTACTTTTGCAGCTCAGAAAACAGCATCTTCTTGACATGTCGACAACATGAACCAAACTCTTCAAGTCTCAGCTACAACTACAGTCTTTGAGCGTCAAAGTAGACGTCGTTCACGGACAGCCAATGAAGACCAGACTGGAATTATGCAAATTTGCAGGAAGTAATTTATTACTTTAGTTATTAAAACTAAATCCTTAAAATGACCCCTTGATGGGAACCCCTAAAATGTTCTATATATGAAGCGCCTGACAGAATCCTTAGGGGCCATTCACACAGAAAGCATTTTTGCTATGAAAAACGATCGAGACGATGCAAAAGATGCGAGCGTAACGGTCAAACATGTCCGTCTAGCACTTGTTTGCATAGAAAGCAATGGAAAAGTAATGCAGTGGAATACAAAAACATGTGAACCAGCCCTTAAGGTTCAACATAGAACAATTTCTTCCAAAAGTGTATAACATGAAAAGATCAGAAAAACAGAAATCCCACAGTGTTCACCAGGCTTAAGGGTTTTCTTCTGTCATCCCCGTTGGGCTTCAGATATCCCATAATGTGCTACAGCTGTTTGGTGAAGCAGCCTGTAATGACATGAGGTGGCCGCTCTCGTTTCTGGTGTTAATGACGCACATTCTGCTGTTTACACGGTTCTGGCCCATTACCTCAAGAGATTTCTCAGATCGCCTTTATTATTGTGCAGAAAAGCAACAATGACCTTTGGTTTTTTTCTTCTTCAGGAGAAGCCACCGCCAAAGGTTTATGTGACCAAATAAACAGGGAAACCTCAATGTAATTATTACAATAACCTTCAGTCAGACTCATAATGAAGTGTGACTAATTAGCTCTCAGACAGAGTTTGAACTGGTGTCTGTATTTGACACGCTGACTCCGTCGAGCATCACAACCACTGCGCTACGGATTATTCTTATATAATCACTGAGGAACAACTGGGCAAATTACAACTGAATAAATAAAAAGGGTTGTTTTCTACACTTTTGTTTTAAATTAAGTCAACAGATCACGTTAAATTTCTTATACCAAACAACCATCAAACTTTTTCCACCCTCTCTTTGACCAAAGTCCCTTTCAGGCAAGTCATCTCACTCGGCGGCCAACTTTGAAATTTCACTCATGCAAGTACAGATCCTCTCTTTGAATAGGGAAACATACAAAGCTGTTCACCAAGCTTACGATTCAATTTCATATTTGATGTCACTAATGAAATCTGACAACAACTGTCTCATAAGTTTTGTTTCTAAATGCTCAAATCATGACAGAAAATTCAATTTTTCAGGCTGGACCAGCCAATACGTGTCTCAAAAAACAGCCTGTTTCTATTGCTTCTAAAGGCAAGGACACAAGGACTTCGCCAATTGGAGATTGTCTCTTTTGTCTTTGTATATCTAAAGTCTTTGCAATGATCCATGAAGTTAAACTGTCTGCTACTGTACCTTTAAGAAATGTAAATGAAATCCAATACAATCTCCACTTATCATTGTACATGTGTTCATCAGGACGGGCAAAATCCCTGAAAACTGATGTCTTTTGCACTGTAACAAAAGATTTTTCAAAGTTGTAAATAAAACATAGATTTCTAAACATAGAAAGATAATTGGAGTATGTTTTACAAGAAAGTACTATTACAGTCTTTCCACTTGAAAATGTCATGTTATTTGCTGTTTCTTTGTAATTATTTGTGAAATCTTCAATCAATTTCTGCGTGAAAATTTTTCCAAAGTAAATCCTACACCCTCACTGGAATCTCATTGGATGTTGCAACCGTGATCTCATTAACACACTGAAAAAAAAATTGGTGTACAAAAACTACAGTATTTATAGTGTATTCGTCAGCAAAAGCAGTCAGAAGTGGCCTAAAGGCAACAGAAGGGTTGTGTCAGTACATCTAATGTTTAAATGCTTTTAAATAAAACACGTGTGATTATTTTTACGCTCATGTAGCTTTTGTATATTTAAGCAGATTTTGCTCTCGGGATGTGTAATGTGTGAGGTCATACTGAGGTTGTTAAGGATTATGTCACAGACGGTTTATGGGGCTTTTTGCCCTTTTAGGTTACTATTAATATTCTAAAGGTCATTTTTTTTAAATATTAATTTATGAAATTACTGTCGTGAACAGATGTCGGGGATTTTAACCTGCGACGAGTTACTCTATTTAATTAACACTGAGTTGGAAAATTGCTCTTGAACCGTGAGCTCAGCGCTGATTAATGGAGGGTGATTTTTTCCAGATGGAAGGTTTAGTTGAGACATATATCAGACTGAGAGGTGATTTCTAATGTAACCCTGAATAGTTCATACTCAGCAGATACTCCCACTGTAATGTTAGTACAGCGGAGTGCAGTTTGACGCAAGTTAATAGAGCGTTACAGGAGGCTGGTTAAGCTCATTGTTCCTGGATGACGCCCAGTGCTCCTCCAAGGCAAATCAATGCTGAACCAAATACAAAACATAAACGTTCATAAAATAAATATTGATAATACTAAGCTCCGTTCGAAATATAATTGTCTTTAAGGTACATGTAAAATATGATTATATTTGCAAGCAACATTTCCCTCATCTGTTTGATTGCTGTTGCAATGCATTCTGGGATTGCCTTATTTAACAGCTAACATGTGTGAGTTTTGCAACATAGACTACTCTATGATGGTGATAACAATCTAGAGAGCATGAAACTTTTATGTATATTACCCAATTTTATCAAATTTGTACTTAAAAATCATGTGATAAACAATGTTATTTATTTAATTATTTAAAAATAGTAAGTTTATTACTTTAGTTATTATTATTATATTATTAAATTATGATTAGTTAATTAATTTTTATTAAAATTTTTGTTACACTTGTAGTGTTTATAAATTTTGTTACACTTGTAGTGTTTTTGCCATTATAAATTTATATATATATATATATATATATATATATATATATATATAAATATATATATATATATATACATAATATATATATATATATATCCCTCATGTGGTGTTCAAAACCCTATAACACCTGTGGTCTTCCCGGGTCAAAATGACCCGCCTATAAAAAATAGCTTATAAATCACTCATTATACCATATTTTCACCCAATCTTGGAATCAATCTTTTTGTCAACTTGTTCTCTTTCAATTAGGACTGGTTTTATATTTCTATTTGCATCTAATTAATCGTAGGCCTCATTTATTTGACAGTAGGGATCTCATTTTTTTACGTTGTTTTTAGTGTTGTACGTTTATAAAGCTGTGCATGATTTGGCCCCGAAATATATTAAGGACTTGGTGCGTATGAACTCTTGCAGAGCACAAAGGTACTCCAATTGTCTTCAATTGTTTGTACCGAGAACTCGCTTAAAAACAAAAGGGGATCGAGCTTTTTCAGTTATTGGTCCTAGACTGTGGAATGCACTTCCTCCTGATGTAAGGTCTGCATCCTCAGTTGTGGTTTTTAAATCTCGTCTTAAAACGTATCTTTATTCTGTGGCTTTTAATTCTTGACTTTGTCATTGTATGTCATGTATTTTATGTATTTTTATTATTTTATTTTATTTTACAATCTCTTGGATGTTCAGTCCTTTGGCCTACAACGTAGCATAAAGGGCTATATAAATAAATAAGACTTGAGACTTGAGACTTGAGTAGGGATCTAATTTTTTGAGTAAAAAAAACATTATTTTTGAATATTTTTGAATAATTTTGGAAATATTAAATGAAATCTGAAGAAAATTGGCACTGTTTATCACACTAGTCTACTTTAATTTTTCACCAGGAATTTTGTTTTGAAAAACTTTTATTTTGTACAAAATGGCACATTGTCACACTTGTGGTCTTCCCGGGTCAAAATGACCCGCCTATAAAAAATAGCTTATAAATCACTCATTATACCACATTTTCACCCAATCTTGGATTCAATCTTTTTGTCAACTTGTTCTCTTTCAATTAGGACTGGTTTTATATTTCTATTTGCATCTAATTAATTGTAGGCCTCATTTATTTGACAGTAGGGATCTCATTTTTTTAGTAAAAAAAACATTATTTTTGATTAATTTTGGAAATATTAATTGAAATCTGAAGAAAATTGGCACTGTTTATCACACTAGTCTACTTTAATTTTTCACCAGGAATTTTGTTTTGAAAAACTTTTATTTTGTACAAAATGGCACATTGTCACACTTGTGGTCTTCCCGGGTCAAAATGACCCGCCTATACAAAATAGCTTATAAATCACTCATTATACCATATTTTCACCCAATCTTGGATTCAATCTTTTTGTCAACTTGTTCTCTTTCAATTAGGACTGGTTTTATATTTCTATTTGCATCTAATTAATTGTAGGCCTCATTTATTTGACAGTAGGGATCTCATTTTTTGAGTAAAAAAAACATTATTTTTGATTAATTTTGGAAATATTAAATGAAATCTGAAGAAAATTGGCACTGTTTATCACACTAGTCTACTTTAATATTTCACCAGGAATTTTGTTTTGAAAAACTTTTATTTTGTACAAAATGGCACATTGTCACACTTGTGGTCTTCCCGGGTCAAAATGACCCGCCTATTAAAAATAGCTTATAAATCACTCATTATACCATATTTTCACCCAATCTTGGATTCAATCTTTTTGTCAACTTGTTCTGTTTCAATTAGGACTGGTTTTATATTTCTATTTGCATCTGATTAACCGTAGGCCTCATTTATTTGAGAGTAGGCATCTCATTTTTTGAGTAAAAAAAACATTATTTTTGAATAATTTTGGAAATATTAAATAAAATCTGAAGAAAATTGGCACTGTTGATCACACTAGTCTACTTTAATTTTTCACCAGGAATTTTGTTTTGAAAAACTTTTATTTTGTACAAAATGGCACAGAATTACACTTGCGGTGTTCCACTGGGCCATTGAGGGCCATTGTTTCAATGGGCCATTGAAAGTGAATGGGAGAGACTGAAACATTTTCAGGAGCATGTTCATTGTTTATGTACACATATGAGCATGTGATGGATTATGGTGAGTTTGGGCTCTTTTTAATCTTAACAATCTCATGTAAATAATGATGTGCCATTTTCCACAATTTATGCATGCTTCATTGAGTTATGAGTTAAAACGCGACATAAGTGCTAGGCTACATCTATATTCAAGGCTCTGTGAGCGCCTGTGGGGGTTTGTGTGTTACAACTCCATTAGGAATATCTTTAGATCTGAGTGATGGATTATGCTGAGTTTGGGCTCTTTTTAATTGTGATAGTCTACTGAAAATAATGATGTACATTTTTCTACGATCTGTGCATGCTTCGTGAAGTTATGAGCAAAAACCAAACGTGAGAGCTTCATGAGTATATACTTGGCTAGGTACGTCTGTGGTATTTTTTGTGTTAGAGTTCCATGAGGAATATCTTTAGATCTTATTGATGGAATATATTGAGTTTGGGCTCTTTTTAATCGTGAGCTCCTGCTGTAAATAACGATGTGTCATTTTCCATGATCGATGTATGTTTCATGAAGTTACGAGTAAAAAGGCCAAGTCTAAGCTACCTTGCTTGGCTATGTGAGTCTGTGTGTCTGTAGTATTTTTTGTGTTAGAACTCCATGAGGAATATCTTTAGTTCTGAGTGATGGATTATGTTGAGTTTGGACTCATTTTAATTGTAAGCATCTGCTGTAAATAATGATGTGTCATTTTCCACAATCGGAGCATGTTTCATGAAGTTACGAGCGGAAATGTGTCTAAAATTGTACCATCCATGTATGGTTTACACATGGGTCTCTTGAAGGGCTTCTTTTACAAAAATCTCACTCAAGTTTAGTAAAAAGCCTGAAACAATTATGCTTGCTGTATTCTACAAATTGAGACCTTTCAAATGACATATGACACAGGACTATCTGAGCTGTATGATGTATTTGACATATTGCTGAATGTAGTACAAACAAGTAGTTTATAAATTATGAATTTGTTTTTTTTCTATTTATCAGCAAATAACTCAGCACTACTTAGGAGTTTATCAAATTGGCTACATTCATTGTAAATTTCAGACTCTAAGCTTTCAAATGACACCTATTTTAAGTTGATCAAGGTAATAGTTTTGAAAAATATTATGATTATTTATTTCGCAGCTAGGTGGCGCCTGCGGGGGAACACTCTGTTTTAGAGTGATAACTCAGCTCTCGTTAGGAGTTGATCAAAGTGATTAGGTGCATTAAAAAGCTGAGATTCTAAGCTTTAAAATGATACCTATTTTGTGTTGTTCCATTCATTTTTTGCATTGGTCTCTCCCATTCACTTTCAATGGCCCATTGAAACAATGGCCCACAATGGCCCTCAATGGCCCAGTGGAACACCACAAGTGTAACTCTGTGCCATATTGTACAAAATAAAAGTTTTTCAAAACAAAATTCCTGGTGAAAAATTAAAGTACACTAGTGTGATCAACAGTGCCAATTTTCTTCAGATTTTATTTTATTTTTCCAAAAATTATTCAAAAATATTTTTTTTTTACTCAAAAAATGAGATGCCTACTCTCAGATAAATGAGGCCTACGATTAATCAGATGCAAATGGAAATACAAAACTAGTCCTAATTGAAAGAGAACAAGTTGACAAAAAGATTGAATCCAAGATTGGGTGAAAATATGGTATAATGAGTGCTTTATAAGCTATTTTTTATAGGCGGGTCATTTTGACCCGGGAAGACCACAAGTGTGACTATGTACCATTTTTTACAAAATAAAAGTTTTTCAAAACAAACTTCCCGTTGAAACATTAAAGTAGACTTGTGTGATCAACAGTACCAATTTAAAAAAAAAAAAAAAAAAAAATTCCAAAATTATTAAAAAATTACGTTTTTTTTACTCAAAAAATTAGATGCCTACTCTCAGATAAATGAGGCCCACAATTAATCAGATGCAAATGAAAATACAAAACCAGTCCTAATTGAACGAGAACAAGTTGACAAAAAGATTGAATCCAAGATTTGGTAAAAATATGGTATAATGAGTGATTTATAAGCTATTTTTTATGGGCGGGTCATTTTGACCCGGGAAGACCACAAGTGTAACAAGGTAACAAAACCACCCCTAAAAAAGTAAGAAAATTTTCAAAAAACATTTGAGAAGTAGTTATACCCTTTTGGAACAGAATCACTAAGTTTCAGTCCAATGCGATAACATTAACTAGTATTTTGGGGAAAAAGAAAATCTTCTCCGGGTCAAAATGACCCGAAGACCACATGAGGGTTAAATATATGTATACATTTTTTTTTCAGTTAAAGTTGAAAGTACCGAAAACATTTGTTTATTTTTATTTTTTATTATTGTTTTAGTTTTGGTTTTAGTTAACTATAATAACCCTGGTGAAAACACAATGTTTATCCGTTGGAAAGTCGTCCGACATATTTTGTGAAGTACGTTTTTTGTTTATAATCAAGTCCTGTCCAATCATGAAAAAAAAAAAAAAGATTTTATATATATATATAAAAATGCAAAATTGCAACTGAATTTGGCAACCATTTTTGTTGTATAGTAAAAGCAGCTTTGTGAAGCCCTGTCCATCTCTGAGTAAAAAATAAAACAGATAATATGGGATAAAGTTTTGATATTTGATATTTATTTATTTTTAACGGAATCCAAAATTCTTAAAATTGCATCTAAGATCCACTTGGTTAAAAAATCTGAGCAGGGCATGACGGTTCAAGATGCCAATAAAATGTCTAAAAATCAATCAACACGGCCGATATATCAGTGTACCGCAAGCATTACTTGTGCAAAGTCCATGCAACTCAATCAAGACATTTCATAAAACAGGATAACAGCCTTTGTGTCGGGAATGAGCCTGTATTGTCTAAAAACCCCATCTAGATAGGCAGCACACCAGGATTTGGAACAGCGTCTGTCTTTGCTCAGGCTGTTAATAAGCAGAATTCAATCACCTCTTTCTGATTGCAAGGGGCTGGAGGTGAGACAGGGAGACGTGCGACAGCATTTCTTACTCGTACGAGAATCTCCACAACCATTTCATTACCAAAGCACTTCAAAAGCAATCAGCTCTGACGGCAGAGATTTCAAAGGTGCATTCACCCAAGGATGTGCTCGCTTTTGTAGAGCTTCATGCAAAACGCCATCAAAACACCAGCTGAAAAACAAAAGGAGAGCTGAAAAACCTGGTCACTGATTTTCTCAATACGGCTTATAAAACAACATTCAAATAAACATTTTACTTCCGTAATGAGTTTATGAATGAATGAGGCAATTCAATGGGAATGTAGGTTGATTTTATCCATTGGGAATTCATTGGATCATGAAAATTTGTGTCCGAACTTGGTGACGTGAAGCTAAAAGTAAAGTCATTTCAGAGGACAGCAATTTTTAAATCAATCATTATGAAGACAAAATATGTATTTAAGAAAGTAAATAGGGTCAATTTTTATTTCATGTTGAATTAAACTATTCCCGTTGCTTTGATAATCAGCCACTCATTTATTTGTTTACTCATTTGTTTCTTTCAGTCATCAAATGACTGATTACGTTGAATTTGTCTGTCTCTTTCTATCTTACATTAGATTGAAATCCCATATTAATTCTGACAGAGAAAATGGAGCGGGGAAATTTTAATGACAAGATGTGTTTACAGATTGTCTTGTTTATATGATTTCATGAGTGCATTAGTATTAATATAGTGCATTAGTAGTGAAATGTAATTGTGAGTTAACGCAAGGCAATTACAACGAATCAAATTACTTCAGTTTCAGAAAGTCAGTCGTTCAGGTAGTGTATGTGAGTGTTTGCGTCACAATGCTAAAAATAATTTTCCAAATGGGTAGTTTTGTCTTGTTTTCTAATAGAGCTGCACAAATAATGGTAAAAGATTGAAATCTCAACCACCCACACAATCTTATTCCTAAATGACAACGAGATTCGCCTGTGATTAAACCTTTGACAAAAATCACATTGGAACATTCAAACATTCATATGCCACTGACACAGAGAGAAAAGTTGTCATGTAACAGCTTCACAAACTGTCTTTTCAACCACACACAGTGTAATTATTTCTGTGTTACAAATATTAAAATGATCACAGAAGTACTGGATTAAAAGTGTATAGTTCGGATATAAACACTGATATCTATGGTAGCATTCGAAATAAAAGGAAATCAACTTTTGAAAGTAACTTGGCGCTTGTATCGATTACATCGTTAAACCAGTAGGTGGCGACAAGTGACCATTGAAAAAATGCATGTCATTGAATCATTCATTCAAGAGATTCGTTCAAAAACGCTGATTCATCCAGTAATGAAACAAGTGAAGTGAGTCATTGAATCATTCATTCAAACCGATTAAAAAATAAATAATTCATTCAAATTAATTCGTTTTTTTTTACATAGACAGCAGCAATTAACGTTTTGTCAGAACCACTAGTAAATTACAGATTATTTTGTTTAGTTTAGTTACGGCCTACCGGTCTTATTCCAGTCTTTCCGGACTCTTCGACCCCCTTTCGCCGATCATCAAGACAACGCTGCGTCAAGAGAGGTGTCGACTTTCGTAACCTTTGCACTTTGGAATACGTTTAACCGCCTGCTGTGCTCACGAACACCGGTCCACGACATGTGAAACCGGCGTTGGTAAACGCGAGATCCATCTGCAACAAATCGTTTACTTTAAACTATTTTTTTTTACATCTCATGACTTGGACTTCTTATTTTTGACGGAAACCTGGCTCAATGCTGGTGAGTTGGATTCATTGACAGACTTATCTCCAGTTGATTGTGACTGTTTCAACTCTCCCAGGTTAGTGGGCCGTGGTGGAGGCGTGGCTACAGTTTTTAAAAAACGCTTTAAGTGTAGACTATTGCCTTCCACGCAATATCGTACATTTGAGTTGCAATTGTTTACAATTCAACTACCCGGCCCAGTGACTTGTGCCCTTATTTATAGACCACCAAAATATAATAAGGACTTTATGCAGGAATTCGGGACTTTTCTGTCTAATATAGTCAGTCTACTGTGGATAAATTGTTAATCCTGGGTGATTTTAATATCCATGTCTGTTGCCCTTCCCATCACTTTTCAGGAATAACTATGACTCATTTGACCTTCTTCAACATATAAACGGCCCTACACACGAACACGGACATACCATTGATCTTGTTCTAACTTACGGCCTTTCAGTACTGTATGTAACATTGATATTAAGGAAAGCTGCCTGTCGGATCATATGTCTGTTATGTTTAATATAATAGTTTCATATCTACCTCCTAATGATCAGAAGGATGTGCATTATTGATAGTTCATTGATATTGATAGTTCCCTCAACTATAAAGGAGTTTTCTAATGCCTACACAGAGTCTCTAACGAGGTTTGTTTTGGAAGATCCATCGCATAGCCTCAACACTGAGGAAATTACTATTTTGTTTAATGAGACATGTACAAATATTCTAGACTCACTTGCACCACTAAAATCAAAGGTTTCTAAATGTAGCTCTCGTCCATGGTTCAACCACCATGCCCGTGCTCTCAGGCAAGAGTGTCGTAATTCAGAATGTAAATGGAAAAAAGATAGGCTACATGTCTCCTTGGAGATTTTCAAGAACTGCCTGTCTACCTATCAGTGCGCTGTCAAAGCAGCTAAGATGTAATACCTCTCAGATTTTATAACTAAAAATTCACATAATCCAAAAGTACTGTTTAATACTTAAATAATACCCCCCCTTAAAATTTCAAGATTTTTTCAGGAATAAGATTGAGAAGCATGATAGTGCAATTCTTCCAATCCTTCCCCTAATAATGTCCAGCTAACACATTTTAATCCAATTGATCTGAATAAATTGATAGAGTTAATTTCAAAACTGAAAACGACTACCTCACCGGCGGATATTAAGCCGACACGTCTTATTAGAGAGGTGTTAGGTGTGATTGGCCCATCTGTTTTGACTATCATGAATAGTTAATTGAGCACTGGCGTTATTCCTTCCTGCTTTAAGCACACAGTGATTAGGCCATTTCTGAAGAAGCCAAGTCTTGATCCGTCTGATTTTAATCATTTTCGACCCATCTCCACAATACCTTTTCTGTCTTAAGTGTTGGAGAAGATTGTCTTTCTTCAGCTCTCTGCATTCTTAACTGACCATAATCTTCATGATAAATTTCAGTCTGGGTTTAGGGCCCGCCATAGCACAGAAACCGCCCTCCTTAAAGTGACAAATGACCTTTTGCTCACTTTGGATTCGGGTAACTCCGCTATTTTAATTCTGCTTGATCTAACCGCCGCCTTTGATACAATCAATCACAGTATTCATTCAGATCGTCTACAGCATGAGGTTGGGTTAGCGGCATGGTCTTGTGCTGGTTCTATTCATATCTTTCCAATAGGTTTGTTTCAGTTAAAATCGGTAATCATTCATCATCTTCAGTTCCTCTATCATGCGGGCTCCCACAAGTGTCCATATTGAGGTCCTATTTTATTTTCCCTGTACATGTTACCTTTTATACCTTATATGTTAGGCTCTGTTTTCAGGAAATATGAGATCAGATACCACTGTAATGCTGACGACACTCAATTGTATGTCCAATTACATCCACTTGATCGGTCCTTGTTAAGTGTCTCGATGATGTAAAATGCTGGATGGCTAAGAATTTTCTCCACTTAAATGAGAGCAAAACGGATGTTGTTGTCTTTGGCCATCTTAGCTCTTCGCCACTCATCTCTAGCTACTTGGGGCCACTCTCCAGATATGTTTACCCATGCGCAAAAAATATGGGTATATTTTTATACTCTGAGATGAATTTTGCAAAACAAGTTAGTGCTGTGGTGAAAACTAGTTTCTACTACTTAAGATTAATAGTTAAAATGAAACCTATGCTCTCATTTAGAGATTTGGAGACGATCATCATGCTTTTATATCATATATTGTAATGTGGTGTATTTAGGACTCTCTCAGTCATTAGTGAATCGAGACTATTGACCGGTATGAGAAAGAGGGACAGAATCACCCCGATTCTAACATCCCTTCAATGGTTACCTATCAGATTTCGGATCGACCTCAAGGCCCTATTAATAATTATTTTATTTTAAATGGTCTCGCACCCTCCTATCTGTCAGATCTTGTTATTCCGCACCAGCCAGTAAAGACTCTGAGATCGGTAGATAAATTATTGCTCCATGTAGCGCGGTCCCGACTCAAGCGGAAAGGCGTTCGCGTCCTTCGATAGCCGGTCCGAGGTTATGGAATAACTTGCCGCTTGCCATCCGCTCTGTCCCCGCTTTACCCGCTTTTAAAACGGCTTTGAAGAAGCACTTTTATAGCTTGGCGTTTAACTCTGACCCAGGAGAGAACTAAATATTAATTTTATGTTGTTCTGTTTTGTATTCTGTGTTTGGTTTTATCAATGGCTTTGTACAGCACTTTGGGCTGCACTTGAGGCAGCAGAAATGTGCTTTATAAAAAAATAAACTAAACTAACACTTTATTTCGATAGTCCACTTTAGACATTATACTAACTATAAGGAACTTTGCAACTACTGTACATGTCAACTAACTGTCATTGAGTATTAGTAGACTGTCTGTTTAATATCTGCTAACAGTTTTATTTTGTTGCTCCCCCAACAGACATTCTACTGACTATAAGTAACTTTACAACTACATGTCAACTTAATCTCCTAACCCGAACCCTAACCTAACCCTAACAACTAACCATAACCTTACAGTCTACTTACAGTCTACTACAGCCTACTAATACTCTAATGAGAGTTAGTTGACATGTAGTTGCAAAGTTACTTATAGTTAGTAGAACGTTTAAAGTGGACTATAGAAATAAAGTGGACCCCAAATTTCTGTTGGTGTTCCACAGACATAATAATAATAATAATATTTTGTTTTATTTAAACATTTCCTTCAATATTTTATCTTTGTCTTATTTTAAGGATATTTCACTAGAAAGCACAATGATAAATGCTTTTTTTAGTGCATCATTTAATGACTCATCCTTGTTGAACTCTATAAAACCCCTTCCTGACTACACACAATGTCCTCTGTCTCCTTTAAAAGCTTTTATTGTGACTGCTGTCATTGTCCTCTCCGACATGAATAACAGCAGTCCTCTGTTCGCACGCCTCTGGATCAGAGCGTCGGCCGTTCATTCACACACCGTTCTCACCCCAATTTAGCTGCAAATTAAATGTCAGAGTCTGGCACGGAATTCTGATCAGGAAACGCTCAAGATGAGAGCAATTTGTCTTTGATAAAAGGCGGCGAGCAGACTTTTCCGTTTTCATTAAACGCGTTAAAAAGAACAGATGTACGAGAGATGGATTCTATCTGTCAGGGGTTTGACGGTTATCAACCCAAAGCAACACCATCCAGAACAATCAGATCTGATCTGAGGAGAGCACAGAACATTGAACATGACACAGATGGATCTGGGAATATAAGGTCACGCTCTCTCTCTGTCTTTCTCTTTCTCTTTTTCGTATGTGATAATCCATCCTGATCTTTATGTTGAGTTGGAGGCAGAGCTGAGAGTGATGGCCTGGAGCTTGACGTACGTCAAACATCACAGGCACATTTCACTTCCTGTGTGTACCTGAAAACACACATTCGCCGTTACAGATGTTTGATAGATCCCTGTGTAAACCAGTGTGCTACAGGCAGAAGGTCACGCGTAAGACATTGTTGGCTGGGAATGTGCTTTAACCATCTTCAACAATGAGTTCCTGTAAAAATCCACTTCAAGTTCCCCCGGGAAGTCGCTTTTCTTTGCCAAAAGAGAGATTAGTCTTCCACTATGAAGCTGCCAGAGGCTGCAAGGCATGCTTTCTGTGGAGAGCTGATGTCCACCTGGAGCTTCTTCCGTTCATCAAGAGCAAGGCCTCCTGAATGAACAGATCCTCAGGGTACATCAAAACCTCATTCATCTTTACTGAAAGTGCATAAAACTGACAATGAGAACATGTGAGAGCAGAACCATTCATTTTCATAGCTACAAAATTCATCTACACAACACATGATGCTTTGGACCCCAAAAAAGGGAAATGGGAAAACCAACTGCTTATCTCATCCCCGATTTGAAATGATTAATATGCGGTATTGAGAGAGATGTGCTGTATGGTGGCTATGGTCCTGCAAACAGAAAAGGCTTTTAACCAAAGAAACAGGCAAAAATAGTCAGGAGAAATTATGCAAATCACAAAATTGCCAATGAGTCCATTTTGCATGCAAGAATTCCCTGACTATTGGGAAATTTCGCTCCACCACTATAATCCAAGTACTTGATACGGCACTTTAAAATTCTGAACGCGCGCTCCACTGCACATGCGACTCGATATATGCCTGTCTTCAACATCATTACTGATGCCATGACAAGAACCACAATGCTTTAATTAATTTAAACAATTGAAATAATTAAAATAAATATAAACATAAAAAATTAAGAAAAATTATATAAAATAAAATAAAATTAGACGTCAAATTACAAAATATAAAAATGTTACTTACATTTTTTAAATTAAATTAAAAGTAAAACTGTATTAAATATTTAAAAAGCAATTAAAATAAAAGGTAAACAAAATTATTCAAATATAAGTTAATTTGAAAAAAAAAAAAATTAAATCATTAAAATAGAAATTAAACAAAACAAAACCAAATTATGAAAAACTAAACTATAAAAAATAAATGTAATTAAAAATGTTATATACTGTAAATTTAAAATATTATAAAAATGTAAATGATTAAAAGCTGCATGATGAAAAAATATAACATTGAAAATTAATTAGAGCCTTGTTAATGGCAATGTGGGAGGTTAGTGAATAAGATTTTACTTCAATTTATGAGTGAATCAGTATTCAATGGGAATGTAGCTTGGGGCTTGATTTTATCCGTTAGGAATTGATTGGATCATGAAAAGTAACAAGGAATAGGTCAAAAAGTAAAGTCATTTAAGAGGAAAACAATTTTAAAATTAAAGATTATGAAGACAAAATATGTATTTTTGACCCTAAGGGTAACCATTTCCATTGCTTTGATAATCAGCCACTCATTTATTTGTTAACCCATTTATTTCTCATAAAATCCCATATTAATTCAGACTCAGACTCATATGAGGATGATGCATACAGCACCCGATGTGGTAAATGAAAACAAAAATAGCCAAATGAATCAATGTACAGATGTCCTAAAAGTGCATAATGAGCTTTTAATGAGTTTAGCTCCATTAGCACTAGCTAGCAGAGCTTCCCCCAAAGTCATCAAACTCCCAGCACCATGAGCTCACAACAAAAGCAAGAACTGAGAAGCTAGAGGATCTGTGTGTGTCTCGATCCGTCTCAGAGAAGTGAGACCTGTCTTACCTCCAGACTCAGTCACTAATACAGTCTCTGAGAACTCTGGGAATCCGGACGTATGTGATTTCACTCAACTAACTCTGACCGCGAGGTAATATTTCATAAATGAATTAACTTCGCAGTGGCAGATGTGATTAGATAGAGTATCTAAGAGAACAGAAGGCAGGGAACGCTCCTGCACTGCAAAAAATCCTAAAATAAAGATACATTTACTTGAGATGCTGAATGACATGAGATATTAAGTCTCATTTCCTGAAAAATTAAGTGAGATTCAGCTTTAAACAAGAAAAATCTGTTTTCCCTTTGAATTAAGTTTTAATTTGTCTTATCCCACTATGAGATTCTTAACTTGATTTTTTTGACTTTTAGAATAGAAGTAATTTGATTTTTTTTTAAATCAGTAAATGTATCTTGATTTAAGAATGTTTAGATATGCAAAACAAGACAAAAAATACTAGGGAAGAACATCATTTTTTTGCAGTGTGTTTGTGATCATGTGACATCGGCCACAATAATCGTGCATTGTTCAGTCGGAAGAAGATATTCCCCATGACGTGCCGAGAGCTATCGGTCACTATATATACACATTTGAAATACTATACGTATTACGTACATGGTTTGTTCTTAACCATTCTTAAGAAGCATATTAATAACTTACAGCTATTGATCGAGGTATGAGTCATTAACATTAAAACCTCCATGCAGGCAACCTAAAATATCCGAGAAGCGTTTCCGTCACGTGTGAATGCTTCCTAAATTCCCTCTGGACGTTTTTTTTTTTTAGCTTTTTAACTGGAGGGGAGAGAAGTGGAAACTGCTATTCTACCCATGACGCCTAATCACATTTCTCTCTTATTAGTTTCCGAGCGCACAGAGTGAAATTAAGGTTGAAGTGGCCAAATCTAATAAATATTGATGCTCATTACAGAGCCTTCTCTACCTGTCTCACTCTCTCTCTCTCTGTCGCCCGTTCGCTTTTCTAGATGTGTCAGCTGTACCCAGAATGCCTCTCAGCCCCTCCCTTCCCGCTCTTTAAATGATCCGCCTGGCAGAGAAACTGGCTGGTATCTGAACGTACGAACCAAATAAAGCATTACTCCGGACTAAATATAGACGTCGCACACTTTGATATCTGAAATATTAACGGATATCTCTTGCAAACACGCTCCAAACCATTTATCTGATGCAGAACCAGTTGCAAAGAGCTCAAACTGAGAAGAGCTTTACTAACAAAAACCTCAGTTGGGACCTGAACATCTCTCTCAGTCACTGAGAGTAATAAAACCCCTCTTACCGGATGTTTGACGGCAGTGGGATGTGCCCGTGTTAGTGTGTGTCCGTATCCACAGGAGCGGGATTATATCCAGAATGCTGATGCGGTCCGGACTCCTCACAAAACACAACCTTGATGAAGAGCTTGCAGACGCATCCGTGATCCAACACGCATGAACACACAAGCACGCTCCGACCACACCGACACACACTCGAGCAGAGGGCGTACCTACAGTCAGCCAACGGAGAGGTGGAGTGAGAGACGGAGAGAGGGAGAGAGAAGGGAGAGCGTTAGGACGGCACAAGGTGGAGGGAGGAAGCGGAGTGTGGGAAACCGAGAGAGAGAGAGAGAGAGAGAGAGAGAGACAAAGATGCACCAATCACGTTGTTCTCTTCATTGCCATCACAGTAGCTGTTTTCTGATGGAACAAACTGTCCCACGGGAGAGAAAAATTACAAATGAGATGTCTGGAATTTCTCAGTGATTTCTCATATTTAGTTGTAATAAAATAGATGATTAGAGTACGTTTTCTGAGAAAATACAATTTCAGTTTTTCAGAATTTCTTGTTTAATTCAGTGTGTTGTTTGCTATCTCTTTGTGATTATTTGTGAAATTTACTAGCAAATGTTTAAGTGAAAATTGTTTAAAATTAAATCCTACACTATTTTTTTTTAAAGTGTAGACGGGAAAGAGATTGAATCTGGATCAATCTGGATTTCTTTATCAGTATTTTTATCTTGTTTTCCAATTAAAACGTCCTTAAAACAAGATCAATGTGTTTTGTCAGTACATCTGTTAGATTTATGCTTAAAAGAACAAAAACATTATAAACTAATATGGTAAGAAAAATTAAGTTATTTTGAGGTCTTTGTTTTTCAAATGAATGAAAAAAGCATCATAAAAAATCATCAAAGTAAAAATGAAATTGTGGAAATATTTTTTGGGAGAAAAATTTGTTCATTTCAAAGAATATATCTTTATGTAAAGCATAAACAAAAAAGGGCAAAAATACATTAAATACATTTTTAACCTAAGTCAAGATACACTACTGTTCAAAAGTTTGGGGTCAAGGGCTGGGCGATATGGCCAAAAACATTATATTACATATCAGTTGATATCGATAATTATCACAATAAATAAAAAATCTTTATTTTAGTTTAAAGGCAATTTTTTGCTCCTAAGTAAAAGTTGTAGATACAGCACCAGACCATGGCTGGGTTTCCCGATAACGTTGTCTCTTAGCGCGCTACGAAGACTCTTAAGGTATAACTTAACTAAAGGTATACCATTACTAAGCGTGTTCCCTGAACCATACCTTAGGAAGCTTCTTAAGATATACCTTCTTACGTGCGACGTTACCGGGTGCTGTCCGTGGCGATGGTTCTGAATTGGTTGATATCGATGGCTCGAGAATCAATTATTCTCTTGTGCATGGGCTGCTTCACTGCGTTATGTGAGAAAGCGGTGATCTTTATAAAAGAAGCACTTCAGAAATAGTTGAAATTGCATTTATTAGGACTCATGGGATAATATAAAAAATAATCCAAACTATAATAGCCTATAATAGCCTAGCCTACATATTTTAAAATTGTATCATATATTGCTGCCACAATAACCATTTCAAAAATTTTACGTGCTTTCATCTCTTTCCCATTTTTGTTCGCTGAGGTGGAGCTGCGATGAAATAGTGTTCTTGTAAATACTTTCCAGCATTTCAGTAATAAAAGTGTACATCTTACGTACGGTGCTCGGCAGTGATCAAAAAGGATTTAAACAGTGAATTATGAATCTCTTCTTGTAAACTACGGAAATTAAATTCCCACACGACCTGTTTGTCAAAAAACAATTTGGCCAGGGATTTTTACGCGGGTTGGGTGAGAAAAAACACTGATATTATGGATTCGGACGGCAATAAAATCACTTGCCCCTGTAAATGTTTAAAATACCGTACGAGCCCATGATAAACAATTAGCGTCCGAATAGGACTTAACTGAAAGTAGCCTATGCTTTCACTGGCCTTTGAAAGCGCTCCGCAGACGGCGCCGTCTTTTAGAACAACTATTCGCTATTCGCCATAGTTTGAGCAAACTCCCCACCACAATCATTCCCTTTAAACAGGCTATTAAGCCTTTAATGGTTCGGCAGCTGATGTACCTTTGGATAATATAATTAAAAATCTAACAACAATCCGTACAATGACAATTTTATTCTTTGCATGAAAACACTTGAATTAGCCTAATTGAACACTGTCTGGGTATATTAAAACTTCAGAATTATATTTGTATAGACCTGCAACAATGATAAGGTAAAGCTAAGAGTGGTCCAGACCAACCTTCCGAACGTATGACTTACAGAAGGTATACTTAACTAAGAACGTTTCGGGAAACACGTATTAACGATAAGGTACAGCTTAAGGTGTAACTTAAGAACGACGTAGCGTTAAGAAGGTTTCGGGAAATTTTCGGGAAAATTTCTGTGTGTTTTTGAAATTACTTATGCTTATCAAGGCTGCATTTATTTGATCAAAAATCAAGTAAAAACTGTAATATTGTGGAATTTTATTACAATTTAAAATAACTGTTTTGTATTTTAATATCATTTATTTCTGTGATGCAAAGTTTGTTCGGTGTCACATGATCCTCCAGAAATCACTCTAATACGATAATTTGCTGCTCAAGAAACATTTATTATTATTATCAATGTTGAAAACAGTTGTTCTGCTTAATATTCTTGTGGAAACAGCGATTATACAGATTTACAGATGAAACAGATTTTTTTGTAACATTATAAATGTCTTTACTGTCACTTTTGATTGATTTAATGTGTTCTTGCTGAATAAAAGTATTCATTTCTTTTTTCTTTCCAAGTAAATTTATATTGTTTTACGGTTGATTAGATATTTTTACTGTAAAACAAGACAAATAATGATTACACAATGATTTGACAAGCGCTGTCTTACTCTCAGCCATCTTTGTGTTTGTCTCTCAATCATTGCTCTATGCACGTTTATGACAGTGATGGATCCTCTATGTTCCTGTGCAATATGTTAGCCGAGGACTCATAGACAGAGAATGAGGGGACAATGTCTATGATGCTGTGGAGTAGAAAGACCAGAGAACAGGGAAAGAAAGAGAGATAGAGATTGGATTCTGGAGAGGAAGAGGATGCTGTAGAACAGAAAGCTCAGGATCAAAGCCCAGGATCAGTGTGACTTTAGAAAGTTTCTGCACAGGAGATAAAAGCCTCCAGGAGAATCTTCAGATATCCTCATTCTGCACAGGCAACAAAGGTTCTTGTTTGTTTGCTCAGATTCTTTGTGTTGGGCTGAAACTGATCACGGATTGAACCGGATTGACCTTTTATGTAAATTGACCCTTCGCTAAGCCGCACATTAAAAACATCACTGACCAATCAGCAACAACTGTTTTCTCACACAAGCTTCTGATCTTTTCTAACGCAAGTCTGTGGAGGATCCGTGTGTTTGAGCATGATTATTTTTAACACAATTGTACAAATTTAGGGTTAATCAATTTTTTATAAGCAGATAAGAGAATAAATGTGCTGCAATGTCCGAATTAATTCCAGCTATTATTTTTTTTAAACCAATTTATAAGCACATTTTACAAAATCTGTTTTTCATCACTATCGTTGAAAAGTTTGGGGTCAGTACGATTTTTTTTTGAAGGAAAGAAGGAAATTAATACTTTTATTTAGCAAGGGCGCATTAAAAGTGACAGTAAAGACATTTAGAATGTCACAAAATATTTAAATTTTAAATAAATGCTGTTTTTTTTTTTTTTTTTTACTTTCTATTCATCAAAGAATCCTGAAAATATGTATCATGGTTTCCATAAAACTATTAAGCAACACAACTGATTTCTGAAAGATCATGTGACACTGAAGACTGGAGTAATGATGCTGAAAATTCAGCTTTTCATCACAGTAATAAATTACATTTTAAAAGATATTCAAATAGAAAACAGTTCATTTAAATCATTAAAATATTTCACAATATTTCTGGTTTTACTGTATTTTTGATCAAATAAATGCAGTCTTGGTAAGCACAAGAGACTTATTTGAAAAACATCAAAAGAACCCAAAATTATTGTGTATTATTTTGTTTGGTATGAAAGTAAGTAGTATTTTTTCATTTTTCAAACTAAAACTGCAATGCAAAGTGAAAAAATTCCAGCCAATCGAAACATATTGATGTTATACATCAGTAGTGAGCGATTTTTGGACCAATGAGATTTTGTTATGGGCAGAGCTATGTAGAGTGACTGGGAAAATATATAAAACAACCAACAAAATTCATCTTAGAACAAAAAGCTTTACCTTTTGGAAACGGCTTGGCATCTGGTCTTCGGATTGGTCCAGATACAATGTTCAGATCCTGTCAAATACATGACGGGAAACAGGACGTCTTGACTGGCAGGTGGAGGAAAAGTTTCTAGAGAAGCAAGAGGGAGAGAATGACTAGAGGAGTGTAACAGAGAGAGGGAGAGAATTGCTCCCAGCAAATCGTATAAAGCCATGAATAATTTACCACCTCCTCCAGCAAACCCTGATCTTTTTGTCCGTTGACTCAGGAGACCGAGGCTTTATTGGAATGAAGGCTTTCTGTGTCCTAATTTAGCATTTGCTGGCGTATCCCAGAGTGAGAGAGACGCTGCAGTGTTGCCTGACCTCAGAGAGTCTCGTGAAACGCGGCTCCCGGGAGGAACCTGGCCGGCTGTGAAACCTGTGTGTGCCTGTTTGGAACAAGTGGGATAATTGATGTGAACTGAGCGCTGGAATGCTTTAACCCGTCTGAAGATGGCTGGTACAGAGTGATATCATTTTCTTAGAACCCCTGATGGTCCCACGATGGCTAAATAACTCACTTCAGCGGACAGCAGATGGGGGACTCGCTGAGAGCTCAAGTGGGAATAGGAGTTCAGTTAACGTGAACGGTCCTTCCTCATTTTCCAGCATCCCACCATCAATCTTTGCCATTTCATTCCAATACCGTTCCGCAAAATGTCTAGTAATAAGATTAAAAAGGAATGCTGCTTTGTCCATTCTGTTTATGATGGATAAATGTCTTGACAGGCATGCTTGCTTTCATTTCTTTTGGCAGTGTTGATATATATAGAGGAAGGAAAATGGCAAAAGAAGGAAAATGGGATTGGAAATAAAACTGTGGGGTGGTGGGGAATTGAACTGTGATTGTCCACATTAGCACCAAGATGTCTCTGCTCTAACGGAATGAATTAATGAACGTGTATTTATTTAATATAAATATTTAATATTTTAACATAAATATTTAATATGAATATTATTGTAACATAAATATTTAATATTCAATATAAATATTTATTATTTTTTTTATATAATATATTAATGTTTCATATAAATATGTGTTCAATTATTTGAATATGAGGAAATATAATTAAAAAACATTCTGAATGTGTGCATAATCAACAAATATTTCATAATTGAATATAAGTAATTATTTAATATTTTTATTAATAAATAAATGTGTATTCATTTATTATAAATATTTAATGTTGTAAAATAAATATATAATATTTAATAATAAACATATGTAATATTGTAATATTTACAATTTGTATTTAAATAAAAAAAATGAATAAATGTGTATTCATTTAATATAAATATTTAATATTCAATATAAATATTTATTTAACATTTTTATTTATATTAAGATTTATTCAATAATTTGAATATAAATATAAATAAATAACATTATGAATAAAACATTTGTATATACTTAACAAATATTTAATATTGTACTATAAATATTTATTATAAACAAACAAAAAATAAATACATTTTTAACTGTCTACTTGGACAAATGTTCATACATTTGTTTAAAAAAATAAAAATAGGAAGTGCAAAAAACTGCGAGTTGGATTCAAACTCTGAACCCCCACATGAGCATTCCGGACCACATTTCAGACCATGTGCAGAAATACCAACTTCCTATTAAAGTGCAACAGAGAGCTAATTGATGTCAACCATTTGAAATTCATTCTAAAAAAAAAGAAAAGATATCTATGTGTAGTGAGCAGCGAACCCTGCGTAGGAGCTGTGAATAGGAGAGCAGCTTGTGACAGCTGACCATTGAGTTCCTCTAACCGGACCTCAGAACACTCCTCAACTCTCGTCGTCCTGAACTTTGACCCTTGTGGTTTAATAATGCTTTTAATAGAGGCTTTCCTCTCTGACCTCTGCATATTTTCCAGGCTCATTATATAGTCATTGAAGCTAATGATCATCAGGGGGCTCGTTATCTCCCAGTTTTGGCACAGAGCTCAACACACACAGCACTAGAGCAGGATCTGTCAGAGGCCTGCTTTTCTGATGAACAATTTTAAAGCCAAATCATTCACAGAAGAGGCTGACTTTATTACATGATGAATAAATGAATAGTTCTGTGGAGCAGAACCCTGTTTTAAAAGGAATGAGCAGTTTGGCGCTTCCTTAATGCTTGTGCGACTCCATAATGCAACATTCACATCTCCATAAATGCATTTTCTGCTCTACAATCACTTCTTATTTTAATAGAATGAAGAATGAATTTGAGTAGCTGCCACAACCTGAACTTTCACTGTACATTCCCAGCATTTACAGTAGAAGATGCGTATAGATAGAATGTTACCTGAACACGCTGAAGACAAAGCTCTTAGACTGCAGTCGGATAGAGGATGATGGGTATAGATGGTTCTTGGGTTCTGCGCCATCCACAACGGAATTGAGAATGCCTTGTGGATTCCAATTGAAATGTCTCTAGAATTGGATAGATAGATAGATAGATAGATAGATAGATAGATAGATAGATAGATAGATAGATAGATAGATAGATAGATAGATAGATAGATAGACAGACAGACAGACAGATAGAACAACAGATAGATAGATAGATAGATAGATAGATAGATAGATAGATAGATAGATAGATAGATAGATAGATAGATAGATAGATAGATAGATAGATAGATAGATAGAACAACAGATAGATAGAACAACAGATAGAACGACAGATATAGATAGATAGAAATATAGATAGATAGATAGATAGATAGATAGATAGATAGATAGGTAGACAGATAGATAGATTGATAGAATGAGACAGACAGATAGATAGATAGATAGACAGACAGACAGATAGAACAACAGATAGATAGATAGATAGATAGATAGATAGATAGATAGATAGACAGACAGACAGACAGACAGACAGATAGAACAACAGATAGATAGATAGATAGATAGATAGATAGATAGATAGATAGATAGATAGATAGATAGATAGATAGATAGATAGATAGATAGAACAACAGATAGATAGAACAACAGATAGAACGACAGATATAGATAGATAGATAGATAGATAGAACAACAGATAATAGATAGATAGATAGATAGATAGATAGATAGATAGATAGATAGATAGATAGATAGATAGATAGATAGATAGATAGATAGATAAAATGGCAGACAGACAGACAGATAGAATGACAGATGATATAGATAGATAGATAAGATAGATAGATAGAACAACAGATAATAGATAGATAGGTAGATAGATAGATAGATAGATAGATAGATAGATAGATAGATAGATAGATAGATAGATAGATAGATAAAATGGCAGACAGACAGACAGATAGAACGAAAGATAGATAGATAGATAGATAGATAGATGCAGACAGGATAGGTAGAACAAACTCTAAATAATTGTAACAATACACAGACAGATTTGAATTCTTTAAATTCCTCTTCCTGTCATTCCAGTTCCTGTTTGATGTGGCCAATTAAATTCAAATTCACACTAATGGATTGAAAGAGCCAATTTTTCAATTCAAAATTCATTTCAGTTTATATTTGGTATCTTCTAGAGACTGGGATCTTAACGGGGTAAGAAAGTCAGGGCTGTAATACACTGGGCACATGTGCCAGATCCTCATCCCTGTAATGCCAAGGTCCTTGGCTTTCTGAGGGACAGATGATTGAGCCGTCTACAGAGATGGTCGGATCTTGGCAAGGATCGCTTTTGGATTGAAGAACAGCTTGGTTTTCAGCTTCAAATGATGGCTGGTCATCCAAGATGAAAATCTGCCAAATCTCTAGTGATCTGAGATATACCTGTGGCTAAGAAGATTGGAATGAAGAATTAACCACGTGTTATGTGCATAAGGGGAATTTCATACAGTTCAAGCTCGGAAAACGTCTGCATCTGATGCTGCTTTAGTTAAAAATTAAAAATACCAGTAAGCTAATAAGTTATGGTTAATAAGTTATAGAAAAAGGCCCTTATTTTTGCATGAAATACACAATTTCTCCAAAACATAAGTGGAATTTGAACTACGAATTGAAGACATTTTTAGATTCATATTGCTCAGGAAATTTGAAAAGTATTATGTTATCCTCTATCTATTCCTGGAGCACATAAAAACGAAATGTCATTTGATTGGTTGTGAATCTTCTGATTGGCTAATGACGCAAAAAGATATAGTTATCCTGCATGGTTTGAATTTTAAAGGCAAACTTTGAAAAAAAAAAAAAAAAGTATAAAATTAAATGGTTTTGAAACATCTGTTTGAAATGCCACCTGGATATAGCAGGATGGAAGTGCACTTTATTTTAGAGTTCCTCTTCCTGTGATTCAAATTCCAAGTAAATATCCTGGGGGGCGTGGCCAATTTAATTCAAATACCAACTCATGAAGTGAATATCAATTCTTCAATTCTGAATTTTCTGCTGTCATTGCTGTTGCGTTGACAGTGTATTATGAGAGGTTTGCTCACAGAGCAAAAAGTAATTCAACCCTCAAGACATAGATATTTCAAGGGCCTAACCTCATTTAAAATACACATAATCCAGGTATTACTTCAGCTACTGAACAATAGGTAGCTGATGAATCAGCTAATTAACTGTTCAAGTCCAACAATTAGAAGTAAAATTGTTAATGACTTACACTGCCAGAATCTGGTTTAACAGAAACTTCATTAAAAGAGCTGACATGAAAATCAACACGAAATGACATTTGCAACCCATTGTCATTCCATGACATGGTATTTCCAATTGAAACAGGATATTCAATGAGAGAGAAAAAAATAAATGTATAGGTTAGGACATTTATTCATAGTTTGATTTCTAACTAGTGGTCTATTCTGGTGTTAACATAAAATAAAAGCCCAATTGCACTTCCAATGTGGCATTTCCTTCATGATTAGGTAGTGAAAAGTGGACATTTACCATTATTTTGTGAAGAACCACTCCTTCTGAAACATTGTGGACACCTATTGGTTGAAATGCTGAAAGGAAAATTATTTGAAACATTACAAAGACATTTTTCCTTGAAAATACCATGCTGAATCATTCATAACAAGACCAGTCACATGCATTAAAGTCCCCCTGTGGTGAAAATCAATCTTTTAATGTTGTTTATATGTCTATGTGGTGTTTTTTATATGCTTTCAAACCATGTACAAATTCATAAGTCAACACATTTGCTGAGTATTTTCCAGTGAACCAAAGACAGTCTCAATAACACGGTTTAAAATCGCTGGTGTTTCTGACGTCACAAACGACCTTGTAACCAATCAGGTCAACGAGTGATCGTCAACAAGTGGATCTCTGAGCTGGAGTGAGTGAGTGGAGGCAGGGCTAATTTGCATATTCATAGAACCGCGTATACTAAATGAGGAAAGGGTGTAGAGTTACATTCAAGCTATTTTAAGTCATGAAGTCTTTTTATTTCAAGGAAAAAACAGTTGAAATATGTCATTTTGGTGATCAAAGATGAGTTTTAAGGGATAGAATAATACTACAGGGGAACTTTTAAAACAGAAAAAGCCATACATTTTGATTATATGTTGACTTGGTGAGCATTGAAGGTTCAGTTAAAAACAGCACAGGCCTGGTGATTCAAGCTGGGCAACAGCATCCGAAACACAACATCTACTGGTGTGTCCTTTGATATCCGCACACACCACCTCACGGGATGGCGGGCTGACGCTGTCGGCCTTCACTGGGAAATCATAATAACATACGACAAAGATGCTGCTTTTGAAAGCCGCTTTGAAATAAGGGGGCGTTTAGACAGAGAGAGATTCACGCACCTTCAGAAGCCAGCGCTGCACACTGCAGCTAAAGCCAGAGCAGCACACCATCTATCAACAGCAGACACTGCAGCACGACACACACACAGAGGCTTCGGGTCTCAAACCTGCACCAAACAGTGCAGCACGTTATCAGTAACATTAGGTTAAAAAAAAAAAAAAACCTAGCAGCGAAAAATACTGTCTTTAAATAATCAAAAATGTGAATTTGCAGTAGAATGAGAACTAAAATGAAACTATAAATTTATACTCGCACGAATAAAAAATACATGTTAAAGTCCCCCGTAGTCAATCATTTTATCCCTTAAAACTCATCGTTTTTTCCTTGAAATCTTTTTTTCATGCCTTAAATTAGCTTGAATGTAACTCTACACCCTTGCCTCATTTAGTATATGCGTTTCTATGAATATGCAAATTAGACCCGCCTCCACTCACTCACTCCAGCTCAGAGATCCACTCGTTGTCAACCACACGATGACATGATTTGTTTCAAGGTAGTTTGTGACGTCAGAAACACCAGCGATTTCAAACCACGTTTTTTGAGACTGTCTTTGGTTCACTGCAGTTTTAAAGGGGTCATGAACTGGCTTTTTAAAAATTTTGATATTGATGTCTGAGAGGTCAACTTATGACGTTCACTTGGTTTTTACTATCAAAAACATCAAAATGAAAATGTAATAGGCTATTTTCTACCCTGGTTTTGAGCCTAGCTCCTGAAACACTCGGTTTTTATGGGCGTGCCGCATTGAAGACTTGGAAGTAAACACCCACTGCTATGATTGGATAACAGTTTTGCATATTATAATGAGTTTCATGTAATGCGCGAATCGGTGGGCGGGGCTAAACAGGCAGTGTTGAAGTAGGCGTTGATCTTCTTCTGCGGAGGCGGTGTTTGATACCCTTTGACGTCATAGATCCCCACTTTGAAAAACCTGTCGTTCGCTGTGCCTGGTGTCAATAAAAGCTTTTATTGGATTAACCCAACGTTTTCAGTTCTGAAACTTACAGGATATTCTTATAGTATGATGACCTCTTATATGTCAAAAGCTCAAGGAAAATTTGATTTCTCAGTTCATCACCCCTTTAAAGAGAAAATACTAAACAATGGTGTTGACATGATTTTGCACATGGTTTGTCTTAAAAGCATATTAAAAACACCACATAGACTTTAATACAGAGAAAATATCTTGTTTTTATATTATATATTCTTGTATTTTCAAAATGTTTTAATTAAACAATTACAATAAAACCTAATTTAGTTCATTAATATTCTATGTTTGATATTTTTATTTTTACTATTGTTGTATTCTGGTGCTAAAAAATTATTAATAACAATTTGCAGTGTTGTTATTCTTAACTAAAACTAAAGCCTGTATGTATGTGTGTGTGTGTGTGTGTGTGTGTGTGTGTGTGTGTGTGTGTGTGTGTATATATATATATATATATATATATATATATAATTACTTGAAATAAAGCTTAAAAAATAAAATATAAATATTAAATGATAAACTAAAAAAACTGAATGTTACCCTTGTCAATTAACTGAAATAAAATAAGTATAAATAACTAAATATAAAACTGAAATAAATATAAATTAAAGCTGAATAAAAAATATATAAAAAAAACTAAAAACTAATAAAACGAAAAAATAAAATAAAAATAAAACTGAAAATAAATATGAAAATAAAAAAGTAAATTAAAATGATTAATATATAAATAAAACTGGACTCCATAATAAACCAGTGTGCAGCAATGTGTTTAGAACGAATAATAGTGCCGCCGTCTTTCTGAAAACAATTCAAGTCTCATTTAGTTGACCCCAAAAGACCTCTAACAAAACTCCTGAACATATTTCAAAGATTCTAAGCCATGAACTTCGCAAACTTTAGAGAAACTGTGAGTGTTTGTTGGGGGTCATCAGAGGCTTACTCGAGATCTGAGCGAATCAATCCATGCCGCTGAATCATAAGTGCCCCAGAGTGATGCTACTTGCATTTTACTCAGCATGTACTGCACTGTATTTTCTGATGTGAATTCGACAAATTAAACAAACGTTGATGGTACTATTTTAAGAAAGAAACAGTTTCTGATAAAGTATGTGTCACATAGGCAGATGGAACAGTATGTGGTCGAAAACTAAGACTCCTCTGCATCCAAGCGAAACTAAATCAAATCAAAACTTTTTATGCAACACTAAAACTTCACTGAAACCGACAACCAATGCCAGGCAAAATAAAAACTATAATAAAATTTTTTTTTTTATAATAACCTTGTGTTTTTGTGGAGTGCTGTGGTATTTTGGTTGAAGAACATTTGATTAAGCTTTTGTTGGTCTCTGTTTGAGTAGCCTCTCAACACAGGGGTTTGGTCCACTCATGCTCTCCCATCGAGAGCCTCTATTCATCCACACAGACCCAACAAGGCTGTTTCAGAATGAATAAACAAGGAATAATGATTAACCCACCCCTGGTCAGAGCTGAGAGTCCCTGTGCAGCCTTTACTAAATTAAATGGGCAGTTCAAACAAAAAAAATTCTAGCATTATTTATTCACCCTCATGTTGTTCCTAATCCGAATGACAAAACGAGATATTTTGAGGGCTGTACTGGTCAATGTTTTTCATGCAATTACAATTCAAGTTTCATAAAACTAGTCCATATGCACTATATTTCAAGTCTTCTGAAGACATACGATAGTTTTGTGTGAGAAACAGACTGAAATTGGAAGTCATTATTCCCTTAAACATCCAGTCTCGCACGTTAACAAAAGAACTAGCGGCATTTGATTGATGAGCGAAGCACTTTTCAATGAATCCATTGATTTAAATGGCAAAACCGATCAGAATGATTCATTCATGAATCTGGCATATTTGGTCCTTGAACTAACTGACTCAGTGATCCGTTCACAGTGATCCACAGTGAATTTAGTGGGTTCGAGAACCAAATTCATTTTAAATTTTGATTTGAATCACAAAACCGGTCTGAATGATTGTTTCACCAATCTGACTCATTCGGACTCAGTGATCTGGTGACAGTGGTTGACAAGTCAATGAGTTTGAGAAACGAATCGGTCCGATGTGTGAATAATCTGTTGATTCGATTCACAAAACCAGTGATTTGTTCATGAATCAGACCGATTTGGTTCTCAAACTGACTCAATGATCTGGTTACAGTGTTCCACAGACCCAAATTAACCAGATTCTTGAACAAATCATTCATTTGAGTCAATGTTTTTAATGAATCTTTTGAATTAATTCACAAAACCAGTCTGAATGATTAATTCATGAATCCAATTTGGACTTAGCAGTTAACAATCTACTCAGTGAGTTTGTTCACGAATCAGTACGACTTGTAAACAAATCCCTCTGATTGAAGACTACATGAGGCATATAGACAACATTTATGATGCTTTTGAGGCCTTTTTGAACATGAGAGTGCATTAATGATGACAGAATTAGCATTTTTGGGTGTGCTACCCCCCTTTAAATGTTAACTGCCATGTCTGTTTACCCTTACAAGAACTTTGAAACTTTGCAATTGCTCAGTTTTCTCATTTAGACAGCAAAATGGTGGGCGTAATGATAGCAAAAGCATCTTTATTACATTTTGCAATGGTCTTTTGTTTTGTGGTTCCTTGTGAAGGACAGTAAACAGGCCACACTTGTGTAAATGAATATCAGATGTCACATTAACTTGAGATTACCTGTAAATGTTTGTTCATGTTCGGGGTAATGATGTGGGTCAGCCGGGCTTGCGTTCAGGACTGTTTTCCTCAGATAATACACAAAAGCAGGTTAATGCCACAATGGGAATGAGCCGGGTATTAATCCATATAAACTCCACATCAGTGTCAGCGCTTAAAATGTCAAGCAAAGAGACAAATGAATGGAATTGAAATTAATTACCTCTCAGGCAGAGAGCAATACAATCCCTCTCTCCTCAAATGACTCCTCACTGGAAAAGCCTCAGCTCCACATGAGCGGGATTATTATACGCTGCGTGAATCAGAAATAGACTTTTATTTGTTTTAGAAACAGCGCAGGCCAGGAATAAGCAGCGTAGGTGGACGATTTCCAGCTGAACTACGCCTTCTTTCCGAACTCTCCCTATACATCAGACCATGATATTGATTCCCATACATACCAAAAAAAAAAAAAAAAACTGGTTTGTTGAATAAATAAAAAAACACTGCATCAAGTGCAGTTGAATTTATGGAAGGTTATGGGACTGATACTGATAGTGAGAGATGTACCTTTATGTCAGCTCAGCAGTGATGTAGTTCTTCTTGAGAAATTTCCTGTTCCCATTTCCTGTCCATTCTCTGCTGTACCTTTCAATAAAAGAAAGTGGTCACAAAATTCTAAGAAAAAATGGACACAACATTTCAGATATAGTGCTAAATGATTACCATACACTCTTAAAAAACAAAGCTTCCAAAATGGGAAGCCTTTAAACGTGATAACGTAATCACAGAGCTTGAGCAAGATGAGCATTTGTGGTTAAAAAGTATATAAATGTTTCTTTTTTTTAGAAAATGACCGATCGTTTCGCTAGATAAGTCCCTTATTCCTCGGCCTGGATCGTGTAAAGCACTGAAATTGCAGTTTGGACCTTCAAACCGTTGGACCCCATTGAAGTCCACTATATGGAGAAAAAAATCCTGGAATGTTTTCCTCAAAAACCTCAATTTCTTTTCGACTGAAGAAAGAAAGACATGAATATCTCGGATGGAGTAAATTATCAGGAAATTTTTATTCTGAATTGAACTAATCCTTTAACAGCAGAATTGAATTCATCACTGATCATTATTTTCCTGTCTATCACTGTGAAGCAGTGTGGAAACTTGGTTGTATTGTATAAAGCGGTATAAAAATAAAGAAGACTTTGACTTGACAAGTGGTGTTTTATGTTATTTTTAAGCTTGACAGGCTCATTTCTTACTTAATTTCATTGTATTGAAAAGAACAGTTAGGATGTTCTTCTAATACTCACCTTTTGTTTTCCACAGAAAATATCAAATTAGAAGGACATAAGGGTGAGTAAATGAACTTTCACGAACTCACGCTGTCATATAGTCCAGCAGTGAAAAGATAAAGACAGCTCATGCTCAGAAGTGAAGGTTAGCTGACGAATAGGAGCGCAATGATAATTGACATTTAGCGTTGAAATGGCCGTAAATGCAGAGACATGCAGAGACTAATAACCGGCTTCAGTCCCATCTGTGTCGTCATCCGCTGGAAATGTCAGTGGCACTCAAGAGCGAGCCGGAGCGCTGGGCGCTATCGGCCGAATATCCCGCTGCCATTCTCATTTCATTTAGTGTAACAAAACGTCACTTTAGTCTCCTATTTGCTCCCTCAAAGACATCTGACAGGAGAGAATGGCTCCGCTCCAAACCCGATGGAGCTGCCTGCCTACACAGCATTTTTAAGCACCACAGGCAAGCTCCAGACGTGAGCCCGTTCCAAATAGTTGGCAGCAAGATTATGCTGCCTTATAAGATCAATCGTTTTGGCCGATATCTAAGACAGTGCTGGATGTGTGCGTTTCTATTTTTAACTGGCACTTTATACTTCCTCTGTCTGCCTGAAATGACACTAGTTAATTTAGAAATGTCAAAATTTGTCTTCCAAAACGCCTGACTCAGTATTAGAACAGAAACAATATTTTTTTAGAAATACATTTCATTCAGTAATGAAAATATCATGAGCCATTAATAAAATAATAATAAAAAATGTGTGTGTGCTATGGATTTTATGAGTTTATTAGATTATGGATGTCAAAAATGTCAGTACAGAATTCTACAGATCCTCTAATCTTAAGTGTAATTTGCGCACACACGCACGCACACATACACACACAAACACACACACACACTCACAAAAGACTTTATAGTGTATGTGGGGAAAAATGTCACATGTAAATGAGAAACTTTGCATCTGCATATAGAAATGCACACCATTAGATAAATACACTGCCAATAACAATATCATTACTTCTATACTAAAATTAAATTCATATCAAATATTTTCATATTCAATTATTTATAACTAAAAATATTAGATGTATTTATTGTTGTATTATTTGTATATATTTTTATTATTATATTTTGTATATTTGTTATGATTTCATCAAAGAATCCTGAAAAAATATTAAATAAATCTAAATATCAAAGAATCCTGAAAAAAATATTAAATAAATCTAAATATATAAATAAAAAAATCCTACTGAGTCAAAGCTCTTAAACGGTATGTGTGTATATATGTATAAATATAAATATAAATATATATATATATATATATATATATATATATATATATATATATTTATGTATATATATATATATATATATATATATATATACACACACACACACACACCTGATAAATAAATACATAATAATAATTTGTTAATATATACTTTATTATGTAGTACCGGTCAAAAGTTTGGAAAAATTACAATTTTAATGTTTTTGAAAGAAATCTCTTAGGCTCATCAATGTACTGGATCAAAAATACAGAAAAAACGGTAATATTTTGAAATATTGCTACAATTTAAAATAACGTTTTTCTATTTTAATATACTTTAAAATATCATTTATTTCTGTGATGGAAAGCTGAATATTCATCGGCCATTACTCCAGTCTTCAGTGTCACACGATCCTTCAGAAATCATTCTGATATGCTGATTTATTATCAATGTTACACAAGATTTCTATTTTGAATAAATGCTGTTCTTTTTAACTTTTTATTCATCAATGAACCATGAAAAAAGTATCACCGGTTCCAAAAAATAATTAAGCAGCACAACTGTTAGTAATAATGATTAAATAATTCAAATAATTAAATCATAATTATTCATTTCTTTTACTTTGAAGTCTATGATACACTTCATTCTCATGCTAAAACAGTAAAATCATTAGTCAAAAATGTATTGTATGTACCAATCACTGTCTCAATACTTCAAGATTTTAAAGTCTCATTTTTGTTAGGCTGCTCCCTATGTAGACAGCATACAGCGAGGCAGAGCACCAGGTTGTATCTGCAGGACTAGAAACTGTTGTGCCATCCAGTGTCAGAGTCTTCTCACAGGACAAGGGACCACGGATAGAAATATTCAGAGCGTAACAAAAACGGAGTCCCCACAGCGTTATTAAAAAAAACCCCGAACCACAGAGCTGTAACAGAAAATGACTAACAGCAACGACCCTCAACAGTCACCTGATCTCTGTGTCATATTCTCTCAGTATTCAGAAACACACACACACCGCAGTCTGTGGACTCTCTAGTGTAGTGCACTAATGTACAAAGGGGTTTTATGCATGAAAGCATTCAGACATTTTTGTCCGGCATCATGACACACTGAACACAAGAGCTGCAGCCAAACATTCAAGAACTGAGCAGAACAGAAAAACTAACAAATGCTTCAGCAAACGTCACAGCAAACAGCGTACCCTTATCTACAATATTAGCACATGACATCACCAGCACACTTATATGCACAAACTTATAAAAAAGGTCAAAAAGCAACACCTGATTGGCACACCTGCCATTAACATGCGTTTTGTGTCCAGATCAGTTATTTTAGTAGTATTATTCGTTTAAAATATTTTCAATTCATTTTTAGTATTTCCATATTCATTTCAGTTTGATTTTTAAGAATTTTGTTGTTTTTGTCATTTTTATAATTTCTTATAAGTTTTTTATTTCTATACATTTTTATTTCAGTTTAGATTAGTTACTAAATTAATAGTTTAATTTGATGTGCTAAAATAAGTAAAAAATATATAAAAATGTATACACATTTTTTAAAAAAAGAGAAATGTTGCTTTGACAACTAGCTGTTTTTTTTTCTATACTTTATATCCATTTTTTTATGGTTTTTGGTTTTAGTAACCCTGATTCAGATTCTTTTTGATTCAAATGATCAGACAGAGATCTGATCACACCTAAATAAAACATTTGCATCATTTAACCAATTTTCAAAACATTTACGAGTTATTCAAAATGCTTTGTGTCAATGTTTATGCTTCCTTACATTTACAAACCCCTCAGTAAAATGAGGATAATAGGGATTTAAAGTGTGAAAAGTGCTCTTGTTTGAGAGGAAAAATAGACAAAATAGAAATTCCAAGCAAAAACAATTCATTAATAAGCAAATGCTGATTAAATCAGTAATAAAAAAAAGAGCACAGATGAAACCCGGCTCATGTATTTTACAGCAGTTTGGAGGCCAAATGCTTGTCATCATATATCTAATTTATTACGCTGACTTCCACAGCGCTGGACACAAGGCATTCTTTCATCTCTAATGCAAACAGCATTTAAGCAGTTTGGTACAACAATGCACTAGCTGAGGAATACAAGCTCAGCAGTGGCGCATTGCCAGAACTGGCCACTTACAAGGCAGATGGAGCCTGTTTCTTCTCCAGTTGTAAGTGAATGTAGCAGACAACTATTCACAAGTTCATTGCATCTGACAACACCAAAATCTAGACTTTTATCAATGACCAGTGTCCTTTTTGCATGCATGAAACAGGCTGATTCTTGGTAAAAGTTGAGGAAATTCTGTTGAGAAAATTGTCCCTATAGACCTTATGCGCTAGAGAAACAAGCGCACATCCATCTTTAGAATATTGTCTTTGAACTTCCGGTTTTGCGGTCACTCTATATATTTCTAAGGAATCGTTGTCGAAGAGTAATTAGCTGGTGAAATGGATTTACTTATTGTAGGGTTAATGAAAGTTATCACGAGCATTGTAATGTTTAAAGAAGATGTCTTAAAGGAACACGCCAACGTTTTGGGACTTTAGCTTATTCACTGTATCCCCCAGAGTTAGATAAGTCCATATATACCCTTTTCATCTCCGTGCGTGCCGTAACTCTGTCTGACGCACCCACCGCTAGCCTAGCTTAGCACAAAGACTGGAGGTAAATGGCTCCAGCTAGCATACTGCTCCCAATAAGTGACAAAATAACGCCAACACCAAGTTACGGCACGCACGGAAATGAAAAGGGTATATATGGACTCATCTAACTTTGGGGGATACGGTGAATAAGCTAAAGTCCCAAAAAGTCGGGGTGTTCCTTTAACAAATGTCAGTAGACCGGGAAGATTTTAAAACGGGCAGTTCATTCATAAATACGTAAGATCGCTGTGGAAATACAAACCGGAAGACAAAAAAGACAAAAAGCGCAGCGCTGAAAAGGGGCGGGGCTACATAAGGTCTATATGCTTTTTCCAATATTACCTTTCATGCAGTGTGTAATATTGCTGTTTGTGAAAGTAAAAGGTCTGCAAAGTGTTCGGCAAATAAAGTGATTGTCTCCTAAAAGAAAGAATCGATTCTGAACTGTCTGAAAGTTGTCAGTAGTTCCAGTCTCACATCCTGTTACAAACCTACGTAACAATGTAACAGATTTGCATAATGCCAGCCTATGGTCTTCATTGGCTGTCCGTGAACAACGTCTACTTTGACCCTCAAACACTGTAGTTGTAGCTGAGACTGGAAGAGTTTGGTTCATGTTCTCAACATGTCAATAAGTCGCTGTTTTAAGCACAGTCAAAGCAAATCCAACTTTGCATGCACTTCCAAAGGACGAGGACTCAAGCTCGCATTGATACGATAAAACCGGCATCATCATTACTGTTTGTATCACTGTGTATCAAGCGCTGAGGAAGATCCGGAGCTGAAGTTCAGATATGCTAATGGCCGTTTCATTTCCGACCAATCACAACAGACTAGGCCATCTGACCAATCAAATAGATTTAAAACATTATATATGTAAAGTAATGAATGAACTGTAATATAAATAAATACATAATTTTGCCAATATTTGTCCATAATGTTTGTGTTTTTATTTTAACATATTAGTATTCAACACTTTTAGGCCCCCAGTGTCCTTCCTGCAAGACACTTACATTCAGGTCTCAAACCTGAACAAGAATAAAATCTTCTCTTACATTTATTTCAATGACTTTCACTCGTTCTGACAGTAGAATGGTGCCATGAACTTATTACAAGGACAATCCCCTTGGAGTAACCTGGGGTTAAGAGCCTTGCTCAACGGCACAATGGTAATGGCTCACGGTTTGCTTCTTGTGGAGAACAATCTAGTAACCATCCGGTTACCAGCACTGAGCCTTAAACAAGGTCACAGTTGGTCTGGTCCCTGCTAAAAATATTCAACAAAAAAATAAGTAATTAATAATCTAAATCATTAAAGAACATTTGTCCTCTATTGTCATTCCTGTTATCGAATGTTAAAACCTTGTAAAGTAAAATAAACGACCTACCAATACCATACAGTAAATATACTGTACATACAGTAAAAAGTAAATCTAATAACTAGCTGAGTAAAAATACAAAAATCGGTGGGCAAGTGCTTCCAAGTAACATAACGTAACAACATCATAACATATGACATAACATATCATAACATGACATAACGTATCATATCAAATTGTAACATATGACAACATATATCTGCTGTACAACCAAAACAATCTTTGTTCCATTAATTTCCTGTTATCACTGTAAAGATACTTTAAAACAATCTATAGTGTAAAAAGCACTATATAAATAAAGGTGACTTGACAACATATATGATCACATCACATCACATGACATCATGACCGTACCGTACCGTACCGTACCGTAACGTAACGTAACGTAACGTAACATAAAAAACCATTAGCTTTACAGTTTTTATTCGCTTTGGTACTATTTTCATAAGTATGGTGTACATTTTCAAAACTCTCAGAACAAAACTCCAAACTGATCACACTTGTAACAAAGCTAGTCATTTTTTCAAAACCTGATCTCATACTTTTATTCTTTGTGCATAATTTCATTCCACATAATCATTGTTTCATAACACTAGATCATTGTGATATGTAATGAGAACATTTGGTTTAATCACCGAAACACAACCGTATGGTCTTCTTTCAATTTAGTACTTTTAACAATCAGTTCATTAAATAGTGAACAATGCAAGATACATGTTTCAAATCTCCCTTGAAATAATTAGTTACACAGGCTACAGTTGCCACATTAGAAAATACACTTACATTATCAAAACTGAATACAAAACTTAGAGAATGACGCGAGTGCCAATATCTGATTCTCAGATAGCTTTCTCCAGGTATCTCAGAACTCCAGAACAGTCTTTTTGTTAAAAGCAGATTTTTTTCCCCATTATACTAGTGCATGCAGAGTAAACTGCTGCTCTCACTATCAAATGCTCTTTCATATTAAATTCGCCGTTCCCTTCATTTAGCGTTGGGTAATTGAGAAAATGTATTCAACAGCACGAAACCAGAGTTCCCGAGCCCCACTCGAGAAGCGGAGACGTGAGCGTCGAGCCACAGTGTCAAACTATATTACACCACTTGATACGCATAACAGTCGCTGTAGAGCGGATAAATATCACTGATCAGCCCACAGATGTGCAAATGTGTCAGAGGGATTAAAATCACCATTGTTTTGGAAGGAAACCAAATCTCAGCTGTCTACACAATACACTGTCACAGGAAAAATATACAGACTCAATTCGCAGTTTTCATAAATTCAGTCGTATATCATGTCATGCCCTCAGTTTCTGTAGCCCCGCCCACAGTGAAACCTCATTGGTCCAAAATCCAAATGATTTACACTGATTAAAAACACATTGAGATGCCAGGCAATACACTTTGTTCATGCATTATTATTTATTTTTTTATAAAAAAAAATATTTTATTTTATACATATTATTTTATATAAATAAATTAACTGATTTTTGTTGTGTCCCAATTGTTAACAGTAGGAAATGAAAATATTGTAAAATATATATTTTTTTTATTCTTAATTTTAATAGTAACCATTTTGCAAATAAACTAGTATATAAAATATTCTAAAATAACATACACTGCTGCTCAAATGTTTGAGGTCAGTAAGTTTTTTTATTTATTATTAATACTTTTATTCAGGAAGGAACCATTAAATGGGTAAAAAGTGACAGTAAAGAATTTTATAACATTTAACTTTTTACTCATCAAAAAATCCTGAAAATAAATAAATCACAGTTTCCACAAAAATATTAACATATTAACATATTTTCAACATTGATAATAATAATGAATGTTTCTTGAGCAGCAAATCCGCATTTTAGAATGATTTCTGAAGGATCATGTGAAACTGAAGACTGGCGTAATGATGCTGAAAATTCAGCTTAATGACATTTTAAATTACATATTTCACAATATTTCAGTTTTTACTGCATTTGTAGCAAACAAATGCAGCCTTGGAGAGCATAAAGAGAAATCTTACCGACCCCAGACTTTTGAAAGACGGTGTATGTGTTATATTTTATCAAATATTATATAAAATTATGTACTGCAATATTTTAGATTTTACATTTTATAACATCAAATGCTTTTAGAAGCCTTCAGAAATATTGGACTTAGGCCAATATTATGCATGCAATGTGTCAAAAAAAAAAAGTGTATATTTATTTGTACGGTATAATTTGCATGAGTTGTTTTAAACATAAAAAACAACAACGACCTAAATATAGGTATCAGATGCTTGTGATGTTATGTATCAGACTTTTGTTCCTCCAGCTGTCAAACTTAATGAAAAAAACCTTGATTTTGTTATTCAGATATTTTGACATGTTCACAGGGACACAGAACGACTGATTCACCGCAGCCGCTGGCTTAATGAACACCAGCACAAACACAGACACGCACAGCAGAGGAGGCTTTCCACCGTATTATTGTTCAGTGTGCATCTAAGCATTCAAAAGCAGCAGTCTGGTCCTTCAGAACATACACATGCGTGCGTCTGTATCCACCCACATTTCTTTGTCTATAATACAACGGGATCTCTCAAAGTCGTGTGAAAACATGATCAGATGAATACAGAGGCACTTATCAGTCAGCAGAGAGAAAACATGTTGCCTTATTCGCCGCTCGAACGGAGACGGACGTATTTTAACCCCGAGGTTTTTCCTCCTCTCCTGAATGATGACAGACCTCAAGAAGTGAGCCGAACGCTGACAATGTTCTGTGTTCAGCATTTGCATAACAATTCCTGACCTTTCGCTGACATTTAATCGTGACCACAAATTTCTAATCAGCCCTTAATAATGAGAGCGGCGATGAGGCACTCTGACAGACCTGCCGCACCGCAGCAATCTGTGTGGATTTCAGGGATATGAGCACAAAGGTTATCCTGCGTAAATACCAGTGGAAAGTTCCCCCGCAGAGACGACGTTATGATCCACACGCTTGCCGCTAAAATTAAAAAGCTGCCAGCGACTCATTAAAGAGTGAGGATATCACACTTAAATGGTGTTTGTGCTGACTCTTCTCTCCCTAAAGGAAGTGTATGTGTGCATACAAAGAAAAACACTGTCCTTTTCTTGGGGCAAAACTCTTTTCCTGTAAATATTTAAGCCCAGGACCATCACAGCATGGCCTATTCTGGACTTGGTTAAGCAAATACAATTAAAGGTGCAGTAAGCAATTTCTGAGAAACACTGTTGATATTTGAAATCAACACAAACAAACACACCCCTCCCTTCGTTGTTCCACCCCCAGAATTAATTAAAAAATAATGCTTCGCGAAAATGATGAACCTTACGTCAACGAACTTAGCCCCGCCCACAACATTTGAGGTCGGGAAGTTCGGTCTGGACTTGATCCGTTGTGGAGCTATGCTCCAACCAGAGCTGTTCGGACCAATCAAATTGTCAGGGTGGGCTTTATACGATGATGGACAGATGATCAACAGTAACATAATCATTCACGTCACCAAAGCGCGCTTGGTTGAATTCGTTTACAACAAAGATGGCTGCCGCTGGAGAATTGAGATGTGTAGATTCCGCCATCGCGTCTGTTATAGAAGATATCGACAGCGCATTCATTTTAAAAGAGGAAGAGAGAACCGCGATCAAGGCATCATTAGTCGATCGGAAAGATGAATGAAGAACATACGTCACTTACTCCGTTGCTCTGATTGGTTGTAGCTCAATTGTATCCAATTGAGTGCAGAGGCATTTAATTTCCTGGTTCGGTTGAAACACGCCCCATAATCACAGCCGAATGGAGCAGTATCAGTATGACGATGTCAGGCTAACATTTTGGCCATATTCTACACTTATTATAATATTTTTTTTCTCTCCCTAAAATTAATTTATAAATGTTAGTCAAGTTTCAAAATATAGTTTAGCATGACAATTATTCATCTAGTAATTTTATTATATTTTAGTTTAGACCTTGCCAATTTAAATATTCAAGCGCAAGAAGACACAAAAGGGAACTCAATTCGTTACTCACGCGCTACTCAAATTAAATTCGTTACACACATTCGAAGCACGCGCCCAGAAAGTTGCGTCTGAGACAGCATGCGAATACTGAAATTAGCTGTTTCATGTCTTCTTGCGCTTGAACAGACATTCACACAAAATGGTGTCAAAAATGCCTGTATCGGCAAGTATCACAGGCGGTTATGGCTTGAGTTAATGTAAACAGTCGAGATAGACAATGCATGTGTACAGTGTACAGTATCGGTATATTGGATCCGTGCATTAGGTCTTAGGCTTTTTAGGTATTTTTCCACTTGTTTTCAATCGTTTTTAAAACAGCAGCAGCGTGACGAAGCGCTGAGCATCTATTTCACGCTGAGTGGCGTTTTTTTACCAGTCGCAGAAAGTTGACGAATGTTTAACTTTGGAAAACGCAGCGCTCATCACTGTCACTTTTTACCCAGTTGTCCAATCACAGTGGAGGAGGGGCTGTGAAATGACATACTAGTAACACTTCAGCGGATATTCTGTATCATAGCGAGCAAAGCGTTTCAACTGAGAAAACACTACGCTGCCGAAGCTCTCTGAAATGCGCCCACAGCTAGGCGTTTTCCATAGACAGTATATAAACTGGACACAGCGACCCCATAGGTTTCAACGGAGAAAAGTGAAGCAAATTAGAAGCACTCACTTCCTGATGGCTGAGCGAACTGCGCAGACTCAAACTGAGCTTGACGACGTGGATGCGACGTGAGCAGCCTGTCTGACAGTTGTAAGTCTTCTAGTAGCTGTGCCAAGCGAAATCTGAATCATTCCCTTCCGAATCTTGCAGAGACGGAGAGTGTGAGTAGGAGCTGTCCATGAGCTAGGAGCAGGAGCAACTTTATGATTCTCTATGGGCTTCTCCCTTGACTTTATCGGACTTTATGCCTCCACGTCCCCCCGATTGACTGCGAGCTTCTCCTCCTGTCTATACGGTAATTTCCAGAGAGTCGCGTGGTTATGACGCAATCGTTAACCCATTTTTACAAAAACTGCTTCTACGGGGCCATAACGTAAGATACAAGGTAATGGAGCCTTTTATACATTGTCTTGTTTCTTTAGAAATAAACAATGGACAAATGGAGTCTTTAAACGCCTCAGATGTAAAGTTATTCGCTGTCAAAGTGATGCCAAAATGAATGGGAGTCAATGGAATGCTAACAGCAGGTGATGGCTTGTTAGCCAATGGCGGCCCCCGGGGGTGGTACGCTATTGGAGAGCTCGATTACCCCCCTGGCGTTTTCAGCGGAGCACCTGGTGTTTGGTGGACACATGACCTTAAAGTGACAGCAGCTTAATATTGCTGGTGCTGTCTGTGTTTTTAATGTTAATCAAAAAAAAAGGACAAAGAACAAATCACTTACTGTTCTTGATTGAATAACTGAAAAGGCAAGTAGTTTCAGCTGTGGTATCAAAATTGGAATAGAGAAGAATTTTAAATTGGTGCATACTTGCTGGTTAAGCTGGTTAAAGCAAATACAATTAACTCTAAATTAACAAGCCACAAAATGAACAGGCCTGAGTAATAGTGTTATCGACACCCTAGAAGTAAATCTGCTTGTTTTCGGCGTGGGAGCTAAATACAAACATCTCCTGCAGCCAAACTAGCAGAGACAATACACCAGGAACTCTGGGATTAGGACACACGTGGCTTCCAAATCCCGTCCGTACACACTTCTTTAGCTGCGCTGCAGTCGACTACTTACACATGCAGGTCTTGCGATGTGTAACGAAAGGCCAGTTTGATTGGTGTTTACAGATGGCGCTTTTATCCTCTCCGGCCCGGATGGACTGTCGTGTCGTGTCGGTTCTGAATAACATCTTACTAATAAACCCGTCTGCTTCCCCCCCCCCACACACGTGGTCTTTCCAGTGAGATGAGGAGAAAACATGAAAAAGAATATTTTCTCTTGTGACACTTGAAGGAAGAGAAGCGTTTGAAGAATTGGACCGGAGCGTTGAACAGGTTTGATGAAAGAGACTTGGACGTGTTTAGAGCACACCTACACTCAATCATGTGCATATTTTAGTCCCATGTTGTCCTTGCTTGAACTACATGTTTTCTAACATATTGTGCACTGCATACTACATCAAGAGCATGTAATATGTACTAGGCCATACATGACTACACATTATAGTGGTCGACTAGTCATGCAGAAAATAGATGACTAGTAGTCAATGTTTTCCTTATGTAGCAGCATCATCAGCCTTACGCCCTGAAAGCCAAGTGGTTGACTTATAACATGCTTTGTGAATGCAAAACTCTAATATCACCTTTTTTATATATATTTGTGTAATTCCAACTGAACAAGTTACCATAAATCTACATAAAGTGAGTGAAAAAGCTTCTAAAGCTACGTAAATTAACTTCTCAATTAAATTTATCTTGTGTAAAGGATGTTAAATTTTACTGAAAAAGACTTACCACTATGGTA